>NC_056761.1:32811444-33111444 GCF_018687715.1 Carya illinoinensis
ATCGATACAAGTATTATCCATATTTTGTGGGAGTGTTCTTTTGTGGGATGGTCTTTTCTGGCATTTATGGGAGCTTCAAGAGGTGTTCTTTAAATATGGGATTGAAGAGGAGTGGAGTTAGTTGAGGAGTGTTTTTGATGCAATTGCACAATCAAAATCCTACATGTCATTTCATTGAAGCTAATGTGGCAAGCTGACATGGCATCTGCATGGGCGACATGTGGCATTCCCTTTGGTGGCTGTCATTTTGTTGTCCAGATACATTTCAATAAATGCTCTGCATAGAAACCTGTTTTGTTTTAAATTTTACTTTGAAACCTGTTTATGTATTAATTAGGCTGTTGGAAGTTTTAGAAGTGTTGGAAGTTGTCTACAACAATTACTAACACATTGGGAAGTCGTATTTGGCCTTAAATAATGTCTCCTACCGTTAATCATGTACTTTCTATTTAAACACAAGGAAATGGACGAAATAGATAGATCAATTTGAGTTTAAAACCCACTTGCAAGTTTTTCATCTGAATTTAATTTCATCTCCATCTCCTTCTTCCATCAAGTGTTTGCTTGGTTGTGTGAGTGACATCCACAATTGGATAGTGTGGGGTGACATCCACCATCTCCTGGTTGAGTGGCATCCCAAGATTATCCATTTTTACTTTCCAATTGTTCTTTTGTTTCTTTTCATACTCAATAACTTTTCCTCATTTTAATTTGCCTTTGATCCTCATGAAATCTTGCAAGTCACGTTCATCGCTTCGGCAAATCCATATTCGTTTGTTGTCGCTACTCGTGGCTTGCATCAATGTTGGGAATTTCTTTGTAGCTTGTTCTTTCAAAAATGTTGAGGATGGGTGCGAGTGGGTGTTTATGAGCCAAATTCGGATAGTGAAAGGGGACTTTTGTGGGAGGAGTTGGTGGGATTGTATTATCATTGGGATGTGCCGTGGTGTATAAGTGGGGATTTCAACATTAGTCGCTTTTTGAGTGAGAGATGAAGAGAATCTAGTATTTCTTTGGCAATGGAGGAATTTTTGGAGTTTATTTTTGACTTGTAATGTTTGGACCCCCCATTGTTGGTGGTGTGTTCACGTGGTCCAATAGTTTGGGTTGGTTGAGATTGGACATATTTCTTGTTTCTTCTTCTTGGAAGGTTCATTACCCCGAATTGTGTCAAAAGAGATTGCCTCGTGTTTGCTCAAATCACTTCCCTATCTTGATGGATTGTGGATGTATTCATGGGGGTTGTAGGTACTTCAAGTTTGAAAACATTTGTTTAGGAGCTGATGGTTTTGTTGATAAGGTGGGACTGTGGTCGATCAGTTCAATGGTGGCTGAACTTGAGAGGGTGTTGTTGATGAAGGAGATCTCTTGGCAGCAAACTAATGCTATTGAGATGCTTCATTCAGATAATTATGTGCTTTCTTCTCCACTTGAGATCTAGGATCATATTGTGCATTATTATGAGAGTCTTCTCACCGAACCAGCTACTTGGATGCTAAATCTGAATGGTTTGACCTTTATGTCTCTTGATCCTCAAAGTGCAAGATGTTTGAAATATCTTTTCACGAAGATGAGTTTCATCATGTGATTAGTGGGATGGCAAAAGACATCCTAGTCTCGATGGTTTTTCTATGGCATTTTGCCAAGCTTGTTGGCATTATTCTATAGCTTTCTTCATATGGACTGCCTCTCTTGGGAAAATATTGACTGTGGAAAATTTAAGGAAGCGTGGTCTCATTGTTATGGATTGATGTTACATGTGTAAGAAGAATGAAGAATTAGTGGATTAGTTACTTTTGCACTGTGAGGTGGCAAGGGCGCTGTGGATGAAATTTTTTGTAGAATTGGTATGGCTTGGGTGATGCCTTTGAGGGTGGTGGACCTACTAGCCAGTTGGAATGGTCTTCATGGTTGTTCTCATGTGGCTGTGGTTTGGAGGATGGTCCCTTTGTGCCTTATGTGGTGTATCTAGATGGAAAGGAATGATCGGTGTTTTGAAGATAAGGAGCTCACGTTGGAGGAACTTCAAAATTTTTTTGTGCACACCTTACTGCTCTGGTTTTCTGCTTTAGTATTTAATGGAACTAGTGTTCATGATTTTCTGTTTTTGTTTTCAGGTTCCTAGAATGTATTTAGGCGTTTCTTTTGCATACTCCCTCTGTATATGGGCTTTGCCTATTTCATTTGAATTAATAAAGTTCTTTTTCTTACTTATATATATATATATATAAATCAGGTGAACCGCATTTGAACTGAACCTTGTTTGTGTGCTCTGTTGACAAAATGATCTGTATTTGTGTTTTGCGGGTGTCTGCGAATTTCTCCCCACTGGAACAGCTTGAGAACTGCTCGATGTTCTAGATTTTTCTTGGAAGTTTTTTTGATTTTACCATTGATGATGATTAAACACGTGTAGTATATTCCTTATATCTCCTTCACTTTGTTCCTCAAGTAACTTATAGTTAACGACGTTGGTGATGCATAAATGCCAATTAGTTGAGCGTTTTGCTAATGGAATAATATTCTTTATGCTTTCAGCCTCTGACAGAACTTCCAAGTAAAAAGTGCAAGCGATGTGGGTTTTATGAAGAGAATAGTTTCGTGTCAGATGATGTCTATGAGGAGTGGGAGTTTTGTCCTAGTGATTTTACCGAGCCTGATGGAAAATATATACGGTTCAAGGAGAAGGAATTTAATGGTACTTTTTTATGTCCGAAGTGTGTTCCTTCAGCAAATGGTGAGAGCCTTCTTACTTCCATTTTTTGTAGTTAATTCCACTGCACTTCATGCTATTGGTCTACCATTTATGTTCCATATTAAGGGAATAGTTCAGTACTTTTTGGTGAAACATTACATGGTAATGATCTGCTCTTTCTAGAAGAGGCTTCTGTTTTCTAAAATGTTACGTAATAAACTGGGATCACTTCAATGTTGTTGGACATCCCTTCACAAGTTCCTTTGGGTATCATTACGTGGCTAAAATGAGTATTTGGATATGGAAGTAGAACGGATGGCTGGAAACTTAAGATTCGGGAAAACAAATCTGTGGTTTGTGCTAAGATGTGGTAATAAGACATATCGTTTCTGTATTTTAAGAAGCACTTATCTGTATGCAATGTCTGAAATTAACAACACTATTCTGCATCTAGCTCACAAGATGGAGGAAAAGGAATGCACGTTGCTCTAATCATTTGTGTTTTCAGAATCACTTGTCTGTATCCGATATCTGAAATTAATGCCATTATCTCTATATTCCAAATAATAATTACAATTTTGCCAACCATGTTTTTGTAGCTTCCAATTCTGCATCTAGCTCTCAAGATAGAGGAAAGGGAATGCATGCTGCTCTAATCATATTGATTAGTGTTGTGGTTTCAACCGTATTGATTCTTGGAGTGGCAGCTGTATATAAATACTGGCAAAAGAAGAAGAGGGAACAAGATCAAGCTCGGTTTCTGAAGTTGTTTGAAGATGGGGATGACATTGAGGATGAACTGGGTCTAGGCGGCAATGTAATATGAGGAATGAAATATCACCTGGTTACCTTTTGTACAGAGATATGATCTTAGAAAAGTACTGTTTGTCGAAAGAAAGAACTTAACTTTTGAACTTAGCGTGCAATGGTGTATATGCAAGAAGTAGTACTCATAAAGTGAAGTTTTTTTTTTTTTTGAATTGGAAATTTGATTCATTAAACTGTCAATACATAGCTAGGCAAGTCCGATACAACAGTTGGAAGGACCTCACATGGTACCTCCTCCATCCACACACACTCGGTACTGAAGGAGAGAGCTAACTTGGCAGTTGCATGTGCTGCTCTGTTGCCCTCTCTCCTCGCAAAAGTCACAGACCACCCTGGTTGGGCGTGCACCACAGTCTTGATGTCCTTTATCACCTATCCATCCCATGAGGAGTTGTATGACCTGGAGTTGATTGCTTCCATTACCATTTTTGCATCACCCTCCAACTGCACCTAACTGAGTCCTAATTCACTGCACAGAAGAGTTGCACGAAGCATGGCCAGACTCTCAGCTGCACTGGCACTCTTTGTTAACTGTCTGCGAGCAGCAACTACCACATGCACCTCTCCTCTGAAGTCCCTCACTACAACACCAATTCCCACACTTCCTCTCTCGGAATCCACTGCTGCATCCACGTTCACCTTCAGATAGTCATGGCTTGGGGGTTTCCACATGGTTCTTATCATCTCTGTTGGCCTTGTTTGATTCTCTCTTGGTTTTTCTTGAGCCAATGTAACTGCCTCTACATCTTGCACTGCCTGTTGGATCAATACACAAGGCCCCTTCAATTTTCCTTCAAAGACCAAATCATTTCTTCTCCTCCCCAGGCTGTGCAGCACCTCAGCTACTATGTGGAGCTTTCCTTCCTCTAACTTGGACTAAAACTCAGACCACAGTGTCGTGAAATCAGCATAGTTTCTTCCCCACTTTCTGACTGGACTGCAATCCTCACCCCATACATCTACCGCTGCAGGGCAATCCCAAAGTACATGTATGTATGTTTCTTCTTCTCTGTTGCACACAGGACATGTTGAGTTATCAATAACCCTTCTCTTGAAGAGAATACTCCTTGTGGGTAGTATTCCATTGAGAGCTTTCCACAGAAACAATTTTACCTTACCTGAGTTTGTTAATCCCCACAGCCTCCCCCACAGCCTTTCACTTTGATCTCCACTGGATGTTTCTCCTGTCTTTTGATTCTTAATCTCCAAATCTGCATAATAAGCACTCTTTACTGTAAATATCCCTTTCTCTGACAATCCCCATATTACTTTGTCACCCATCCCTTTTACACTGATAGGAATACTACAGATACTCTTGGCTTCCTCTAGACTGAAGATTGCTTGCACTAGTTCTTGTTTCCAGATTTTGCTTTCACCATCAATAAGCTCACTAACAGTTGCATTACAGTTCAGTATCTTGTTTGGTGTTTGAATTTGAAATGTAGAAGGTATAGGCACCCACTTGTCTTTCCACACTCTAATGCTCCTTCCGTTGCTAACTCTCCACACTAGCCCTATCTTTACCAGATCCATTACTGACATTAAGCTCCTCCATATTTGAGATGGGGCAGTAGCCTACTCGTGCCTCCATCAGGTTGCCTGACTTGAAGTATTTTTCTTTGAATACTTGAGCCACCAATGAAGCACGTTCTTGTAAAATTCTCCACCCTTACTTGGCTAAGAGAGCTTTATTGAAGCAATTAAGGTCTCAAAATCCTAGCCCCCCCTTGCCCTTTGCTGCTCCAAGTTTGTTCCAGCTCTTCCAATGAATGCCCCTACCTTCCTTTCTGTGGTTCTACTAGAATTTGGCAATCATAGATTCAATCTCTTTGAGAAGCATACTCGGCATCTTGAATACAATCATTGTGTATGCTGGTATGGCTTGCAAGACACTTTTGATCATGACTTCCTTTCCTGCAGAAGACAGAAAAGAATTCTTCCAGCTATTAATCCTTTTTCATATCTTTTCTTTTAGGCCTCTGAATGTGTCATACTTGGATTTTCCTACTGTGGTGGGCAATCCTAGATACTTGTTGTAATTTCCACACACTCACCTTCAGCATGTTGGACAAAATGCACTCTTTTGCCTTAGTCCTAGTGTTTGTGCTGAATAGAATGGAAGTTTTTTGTCTGTTCAAGGTCTGTCCAGATGCTTCCTCATAGACTTTTAGCAAGTGGACTAAAACTGTCCATTCCTCTATCTTGGATCTACAAAACATCACACAATCATCAGCAAACAAAAGGTGGTTTATTCTTTTGCCCCCCCTTGTGACAGCTACTCCTTTAATGAGACCTCTTGCTTCAGCATCCTTCAAAAGAGTATTCAGTCCTTCTGCACATAGTAGGAAAAGGTAAGGGGAAAGAGGGTCCCCTTGCCTTAATCCTCTTGTAGGCCAAAAGATATCTCCAGGGGTCCCATTCACTACTACTGAATAGGAAACAGATTTTACACAAACCATAATCAACTTCCTCCACTTGTCACTGAGACCTATCTTAGATAGCATTGTTTGTAGAAAACTCCACTCCACTCTATCATATGCCTTTAACATATCCAGCTTGATAATCATGCTGCCTTCTCTTCCTTTTTGCCTAGCTTGCATAGTGTGCAGGAGCTTGTAAGCAACCATTATGTTGTCAGTGATTAGTCTGCCTGGTAGAAATGCACTCTGGTTCTAAGATATGACATCTTGCAGCCCATATTTCAACCTGTTTGCCAAAACTTTTGAAATTAATTTGTACCACACATTGCACAAACTGATAGGCCTGTATTCATTTACTGATCTAGGGGCACTTGTCTTGGGAATTAAAGCTATGAGAGTATAATTCAGACCTGTTAACATCTCACCAGTTCTAAAGAAGTCAAGTACTGCCTGCACCACATTAGAGCCCACTACATCCCAATGATCTTGGAAGAATCCTGCACTGAACCCGTCTGGCCCTGGTGATTTGAATGGAGACATTTGTTTAAGTACAGCCACTATCTCTTTTGATGTAAACTCTCTATCCATTTGCTCCCTCTTGTGCCGAGAGATTCTGTGTCTTACACCATTCAGGCACTGCTGTATGGCCCTTTCAGATGGGTTAGCAGATTGGTACACCTATTTGAAGTGAAGCCTGAACCCGGTTGCCACCTCCTCCTTTGAACTCAGCACTCTCCCCTCTCCATCCTCAATCTATTTTATAGAGTTTTTTTCCCTCGTTTGGTTGACACATGCATGATAGAACTTGGTGTTTCTATCCCCTTGTGTCAGCCAATAGACTTTGGCTTTTTGTTTCTACCTTGCATCTTCCTGATCTAGCAAAAAACCAACCTCAGATTGTAGTCTCTTGAGGCCATTCATATTATCCACTCTTTCTTCCTCTTGCAACTATTTGATTTTGTCTGTTTTCTATTTTATAGTTGCTTGTCTGTTCCTTCTCAGGTCCCTGCTCCACTTCTGAAGCTTCCTGCTGCACATCTCTAGTTTTTTTTGCAGCCTGCTGGTTTGCCTTAGATGATGAACTTCTCTTTGCCAAACCTCAGCTACTATGTCTTTGCAGCCATCCTCTTAAGTCCAATTCATCTCATATTTAAAATGATAATGAAAATGAGTCCCTTACCCCCTTCCACTAGTACTCATAAAGTGAAGTTGTGTCCCATTGATGCAATCCTATATGCATCCAAGGCCAAATTGCTATGTGTAACTTTGTAAAATTATACTTTTCTCCTAATTAAGATGGAATAATGATTAGTGAAAAGTGCCACAGTTATAAAGAGATTATATAAAGGTTTATGGCTTTACATGATATGTTAGATCTATTTTATAATAAAGTAGACTTGAAGAGGGGAGAGAGGCAACATATAGAGGGATTGCTTCCTTTGAGGTTTGGAGGGACTGTGGTAGAGAAAGAGAGAACTAGAGAGCTATGAGAGTCGAGACAACTTTCGTAGAGCATAGTTGTAGAGAACATAGTGAGATTGTAGAGCTTGTATTCAACCATGTTCATAGTGGATACACCCAAGACCTATAGAAGTAGGTCTCAGTGTAGAACCACATAAATAGTTGTCTTTTCTTTTTTAATTTCCAGCCATTTATTATTAAGCAAAGCCATGGACGAGCATTCTAAATACACCATCAAAGAACCACCACGGGAAGGAAGAGGGTCATTCGACTATACTGCTGAGGTTGAAAAATGCATCAACATAAACTATGCTTCATCAGCTGATGTAATTGGAAATAACAAATTTAAGATGAAGAGTAGTATTCCGCTTTACAAGGAAAAATCTAAATTAAATATTGGATGTAACACATAATCCAATACTTATCTCAAAGTTTTACTTGTTCAATACAATGTATCTTAGAGTCGCACTAATCCTAAATAGGAAATTATTAGGTAGTTTGATATATAGATGATGTTGTATTCATATATGAGTAAAGTTATATACAGTCACTTTTGCGTACTCCTTATGCACTCCACTGATGTGATTGGCTACATCAATTTTTATAATACTCAACTAATCACATCAATAGAGTGCGCAAAAGAGTATGCAAAAATGATTGCACATAGAATTTTTATTTCTGAAAAATGCTTGCTTCAGTCGCCTCGTTCAGTCGCAGGGCAAACAGGTCTGACGTGGAAAAAATCAAAACGCACCATTTCAACGAAATAACAACACACCGTTTCAACAAGTTTGGTTTCCTTTTCAAAATTTCCCCAGATCTACCCTACCTCATTCGGTTTCCCTCCCTCTCTTTTTTTCTCTCCCTCGATTTCTCTCCCTCGAAGGCTATTTCCATTTCGCCATCGCCGAGACTCTTAGTGTTTCTCTCCATCGAAGATGAAGACCTCTCTCCCCAAGACAAATAAACAAGTTCCAGTTCCCCAAAATGAAGAAAACAGAAGCAACCAAAGTCACTTGCGAAGATATCACACGCAATCGTGCTCTCTTTCCCCCGCCCAATTACAAGAGAAGCCCACGAAAGAAAACCAATATTAGCCTAGTTGATCAAGAGAAGATGTACAAAGAAGGTAAAAAGTTGCGGAGCAACTTGGAGTGTGGACACTCTTATGGCGAATCCACTTAGGAACTAGGGGTAAGAATAAACTGACAAACTGGAAAACCGGCCCGGACCGGTTGGTTCGGTCCCGTTTTCGACCGGTTCGGTTTGGAATCGGTTCTTTTATTTTAAAACTCGGTCAAATTCGGTCCGGAATTAGTATTATGTTTTCCAACACTGAACCAGACCAGTTCACATATTATATATATTTTTTATTAATTTTTAATATTATATATAATATATATAATAATGTATGAAATAATATATTATAATTTATAACATAACATTATAATTTTAAACATGAATATTTATTAACATGAATATTTATTTGATCATATGTTTTAAATATAAAATATATATATTAAATACATTTTATTGCCTAATAAATTCTCAAAATATTTCTTTTGATAAATACATTAGTAATACTAATATACTTAATATATTAAAACCGGAAAACCGGACCGGAACCGGTAAAACCGGACATACCAGTTTAGGGGGGTAACGGGTGTGTAATCGGTTTTTGAAAATACAAAACCGATATATACCGGTTCAGTCTGGTTTTGTATACCGGTTCGGTCCTAGATTTTATCCAAAACGGGACCGAACCGGACCCGTTACACCCCTACTAAGAACAGAAAGAGGGTCTGAGCAGTCAGCTGTGCTCCTGATGGAAGCGCCTATCAGAAGTGGTGATTACACTTATAAACATACACAGATACATGTTTGCAATGTATATTATATTCATATCCCTATTTTTTTTTTTCTTTTGTCCTTTTTGTTTTTGTTACTCTCATTTTTCATTAATGTTTCAGCAACAGTTGCGGGGTTTCAGTGGCAATCGCTTTGGCCGACCTACATGATTGTGAAACCAAGAAGGTGGTGGTGCAGAGGTTTAGAGGAGTATCAGAGAGGCAAAACATTGTGAAACTAACCTTTGGGGACCAACCTAGATTGCCCTCGCCCTTTCGGGTTTTCATGTAAGCACTCTTTTTTTTTCATTATACGAGGCAATTCCATTACTTATTTTTTAATTTTTTTGTTTTCTGGGAGTAATTTGATCTTGATTTTAGTTTTTTTGCTGCATGCTTTATAGATGTATAAGCTCATGCCCTTAATCATGTAGAGTTGCATCCTATGCATAACAAAAGTTTGTGCATGTTGAAAAACACTGACATATATGCTTTATAACGTTTTCGTTATGTTTGGTCATTGGGAAAATGGATGATTAAGAAAAGAAACAATCTTTTGAGATTACTATTTGAATTGGTATTTTTTGATAAATATTGAAGTGAAGTTTCATTATAAAATATTTGGAATATAATTTTTTTTTTTATAAGATTTGGAATACATTTGACAGATATAGGCATGTATTCATGTTTGGAGTTGATGAATGCTCTTTTTTTTTTCCCTCTTTTTATTCTTTCTTTCTTTTTTGGTGGGTTTACTAGGGAGAGCTTTGTTAAGACCTGCAAGGCTATAAATGTGATTAGCACTGATCAAAACGGGCTTGACATTTGGAAGAACATGTCCAAGGAGGTAATGTTCTTCAAAATTTCTAATTGGCCTACTTAATTATATTTTAATATGAGGGTTATAACTCCTTGACTTTTCTATAGGAGAGGAAACCATACATTATTGAAGCTGAAAGGGTAAACCATTCTTATGGGAAAGCTTTGCTTGAAGAAGTTGACAATTTGCAAGAGGTAATCTAGTTATACTGGGTGTTGTCATCGTAGATACTCATATGATTTTTTATGCTTGCTGGATGGAAATAATTTATTGTAACAATCATACATTCAGTTTAGACCAGGACTTCATAAATGCCAACTTATGATTCTCAGGTGCGCTTAGGGTGTAAATTTTCATCTGCATGGTTGCATATTTTATTTGTTCAATTTGTTTACTCTAGTATTTATGCTGGAGATTGTGATACATTTGTCCCATTTGTTCTAATTTTATCGATGACAAGAACCAGAAGGTCATGCCATTATATATGATAGTGGCTACGTATAGCTCAGAGACATGCTTTGGAAAACTTTGAACCGTCAAGCTTCTCCTTCACCAAGTGAAGCTTGACTGATTTTCTTTATAAACTATTAACTACTCTTTATAAACTATTTACTACTATTTACATATTATCTGAAATAGTATCCAAATGGAGCCTACTAGACTGATTCTCCTAGTACATCTAGTTGTTTGTGTTTTTGGGAGATTCCGTAGTAATATTTTAAAGATAGATCAGATCCTGAAGTTCATATATGCAGATTTTTTTTTTTTTGTTAGCAAACAATACAATACAACCAGGAAGCATAAAACACTACCAGCATGGTAGAATGCAATTAGTTTCCACAGGATATAAGATAACAAAAGAGAAAACAAACACTACCAGCATGCCATTTCAAAGTTCTTTGGTCTCAACTAGTCATGATAAGGGCTAAGAAAATGAGTTGTTTCTCATGGTCATGTCCCTAGAAGTATTTTAAATTACCTTAATTTTATTGCTAGAGAACAAAGTTCACCCTAAATTCATCTGTCTCAAATAATTTGTTAGTATTTACAAGATGTCAATGTTTTTCTTCTTTGATTTCTATTAATATGATGACTATTTCAAGTGGACAGATAGTGATCAATGCATAGAGTTGGATCTACAAGCAAGAAAAAATGAAGTGGAAAGGAAGGAGAAAGAGGTCCAGAAGAGACTTGGCGATATCGAGAAGATGGAGATTGAGTTCCGTAAGAGAGCGACTGAGATTAAGAAGAGAGAGATGGTGCAATCCAGTAGAGACGAGGCATTTTTGAAGGAGTTGGTGCTTCTTGAGCAAGAAGCTAGAATAAGACGTTCATGCACATTAATCCGAGTGTATTGGGCTTTTGTAGTTTGTGTTTTTTTTACTTAGTGACTTCATAGTGGTGTAGTTGGTGTATGTAGTTTAAGTGTTAGAAGTTTAATTAGAATGTAATGTAAATGCAATGTAAATATTGGATTTGATGTTTATTAAGCTTTGTAGAATGCAATTATATTAGCACTTCGTTGGTTTGTCTTGGTATGTTGATTCACTAGACCAGATGGTGTTATGTTATTTATTTTTTTGCATTAATATTAAATTGTCCAGAAATATTCACTAAAACAAATAATACGCATCACCTGTAATAGCGCTTTTCCAAAACACGCATATGCATCACCTGTAATAGTGCATCGCATTATGTTTGTTCAGAAAACACATATGCATCACCTATAATAGTGCTTTTACAATTTTGACCAAAAGGAATAAATCAACTCTCCAAAAATCTCCCAAAATCAAGTCTCCAGCATTCAATTCTCTAGAAATCAAGTTATGAACAAATAATGATGGTCTCATCAAATCTTTATTAAAACTTGCACGTCAAGTGCTTTACAATTATTCCAAGATAAATTACATACAAAATAACAAGACTCTTAACATTTTCTCCAAACTGTATGTCTTGTCCATTGAATAATTGCTTCAATTGTGTTGGTTCTCATTGCGATGATTGTGTTCCATCCAACCCATCCTGCACCGACTGTGATCCATCCAACTCAAATTGCATCTATAAGGATTAACTTGTAAATATTAATGTAATGTAAATATTACTAATAAATATTTAATAAATTGAAATATTACACTGTCTTGACTTCCATAGACTGTTTCTCGGTGTTGGGTTCCACTACGGTTAAAAGGTGAGCTATCTCGAATAGGCTGTCCATGAATAACAAATTTTAAAATATTATTACTCTAACGGTTACTTCTTCCATATGCAAGCAACATATCAAATCTAAAAATATAACAAATAATATACCTGCACGAAACCATCAAACAAACTAGAACCAAGAAACAAGAAAGAAAATATCTTTTCCGACTAATTCAGGCACAAACAAGTGTCAACCAAGTCACAAACAAGAAAGAAAGTATCCAGATAATTGATTGCATTTTGAGGTTGAAACTTTGAGCACATTTTGATTTTTATTGGTTCTATTTGTAAAAATCTCATTCACGATAATTGATTGCACAAAATCGATATTCAGAAATAGTGAGATAATGCCTATTCCAAGTTTCACATTTCAGAATCAAATCGCATTGATGCTTGCCATACTTTTTAGATGGAAAGTGCCATATTTACGATACTAGTGCAGCTACTCATTCTATAATGGGACATCTTTTCCATCCAGCCCATACATACATCCTATATATCTTTTTTATGAGTGAAAATTTAACAGACCTTAAAAACAGCCAAGAAAAGCTAAACATATCAAATTCCCTATCCAACAAAGAATTTTAACAAATGCCTAAAATCTGAAATTGCTCAAAAGCTTCAGGAGGAATACCTCAAAATCTATAATGTGATATAGTTGTGTTCTATAAAATGACTGCCATCATTGGTTTCTGTAGGGAATGCCATCTTTGAATTTCAACCCATAAAGGTTAGAGGCAATATAAATCTCTCAAGATCTAAGAAACAACCTCCACAAAAGTTAAAAAGTTTCCTTTTACGTTGCATGCATGCTCTGCTAGGGTTCCCATTGGTGCAGTGCATACTCTTCATGGGCAGTGATGAATGGCCCTCCAGTGGCCTCCGTTACCGGCGGGTAGGATCAGAAGAAGACGGCAGGGCCCCCTTTGGTGGGGCTGGAGCAATCTACCGGTGAAGTTGAGGTGAGTGAGCGTAGGACTTTTGTGGAGGCCCTGCAGCGGCCGATCCCTCCTCCAAAGTTCAAAATTCCTATTCGAAGGCTTGAGGTGATTAATGGGGATCTTGGTTTTGTGTTTTCTGATACTGAGATGGAGCGGGCTGCTGAGGATCTAAAGTTCGCGTTGGTTTTGAAGTTCCTGAATACGAGACCCTCCATTGATGTGCTAAGAAGCCATATTATCAAATCTTGGGGGTTTAGTGAGGTGCCGATGATCAGTTTTATGGATTACTTTCACGTCCTACTGCACTAAGTGAATAAAAGGGATTATTTTCATGCTTGGGCTCGTGAAGGAAGGGTGGTGGCAGGAGTGCAGTTCTGTTTATTTAGTTGGTCCGTGGGTTTTGATGTGAAAAAAGCCCTCCATTGCTCCTCAATGGATCTTCTTACCAGGCCTTCCCTTGCATCTATACCGGCTGGATTGTCTCCAGAGTTTTGCTACTAGGTTTAGACTTTTTTTGGGCACTGATAATGCTACCATCTATAGAACCCGAGCCACAGCAGCAAGGATGTGCGTTGAAGTCGATCTTTGGGAAGAACTAATTGCAGTTTTCCCTATGATGGTTGGAAAGAACTAGATTTGGCAACCGGTTAGATATGAGAAGCCAGGATTTTATTGTAACAAATGTTTCCGTCAAGGGCACATTGCAGTGGTCTGTCGGAATGGCCAACATCCTGCACGTAAAACTGGCTTGATCAAACAGGGGAAGGAGGGTGGAAAAATAGAGACACACTGGACGTGGAAGGAAGTGGGTCGGAAACCTGTTGAGAATGCGGAAGATGAAGGGAATAAGCATCCTGAATAGCAGAACACAGATCCAAATAATGGGGAGAGTAATCAAGCGGAAGGCAGTGATATTGACACTACTGTGAAGCACGCGGCCCAGTTGGAAGGTGTGGAAGGGGAGAGAACCTGTACAGGGGAGGGGGGAGCCATATCTCCTGTTATTTTGGTGACTAAACCATTTGGATGTAGCCCAGGTATGCTGCTGTTTCAATCTCGCATGTTGAACCAGAGTTAAACTGTCCGGAAGTAGAAGAAATGAGAACGTGTACAGGGGAGGGGGTTGTGTGCCGTCCGTGAGTTCGAAGGAATTTTTAGAATTGCAGGTGGGGAAAATCATTGATAGTCTTACTCTAACAGATGAAACAACTTCGGCTCAAGTGCATAACAGTGTGGTAGAGGAGGTGGTTGTCCAAGATATTACGCATGAGAAAGAAGTGGAAGGTTCGGGTAGGGGGGAAGCTTTGTTATGTACTAACAAGTTTGATGCTTTGTCGAAAGAGGAAAATGTTCCAGTGTGTGATGGAAATAAGGATTGCACCTCGGACCCCGGCGACTCGCGGATAGGGGGAGGGAGTTTCCAATGATGAAAGTAATATTGTCCTAAGGAGATCTAAGAGAGCTAAGGCTCTCCCTCTCAAACTTTTTAATGCTTAACAGTATTTTGGCGTGAAATGTTCGTGGTTTGGGCACTTCCAAGAGAAGGTTACGTGGGTTGATACAGAAGATGAATATTTTGATTTTAGCTATTTCTAAGCCGTTTCAAGCAGTGAATAAAATTCAAATGTGGGCGCGCCGTATTGGGTTTCATAAGTCTGCTTCGAATGTAGAAGAGGGAAGTAAAATATGGCTTTTTTGGTTAGAGGAGATAGATATGGACTTGGTTGCGGTGTCTAGTCAATCCTTTACAGGTTTATTCTCTTTCAATATGGAGACTTTGATAGTTTCTTTTATTTATGCTAAATGTTCTTTAATCGAATGTCATGAGTTATGGGCCCATCTGAGCAATATCAATTGTACGAGTATTCCTTGGGCTGTTATGGGTGATTTTAATATTATTCGGTATGACTCTGAAAGAAGAGGTGGTAATCCACGCTCTCGGCTAGCTATGAGTGAGTTTAATTTGTGTATTGATAGCTATGGTCTGGTAGACTGGAATCTCTTTGGTAAACAATTCTCTTGGTGTAATGGCCATCAGGGCCTTGCCTGTAGTTGGGCTAAACTTGATCGTATCTTGGTCAATAATGTTTTCACGGTCAAGTGTGCTGGTGCTGAGGCTAGCCTTCTGAATCACAGCACTTCAGATCACTAGCCCATGGTCCTTCAGTTGACTTCTTCCTATCCCAGGTATGGCCCGACTCCCTTTCATTTCAAGAACATGTAGTTATTACATAATGATTTTTTCAGCATGGCTCGAGAGGCTTGGTCTGTAGAGACTCTGGGTGATAATAATCTGATTAAGCTCGCAGGCAAATTGAAAAGGATGAAAGTCATCTTATGTGCCTGGAATAAGAATACTTTTGGTAGGGTGGATTTTTGCATGCATGAACTGGAAGAACGTATTGAATTGCTTGAAGAGAGTCAACAAAATGGCTTTTCTACCATGGTTAACAATGATTTGTTAAGGACCAAGATAGAGTTGGACTCTTGGATGCGACGGGAAAATGCGAGGCTCTCCCAACAAGCTAAGAAAAAATGGCTTCAAGAGGGAGACCATAATTCCAAATTTTTTCATGCTGTTATTGCTCAACGACGTAGGAACTCGAAAGCTCATTCTATGAGTATTTCAGATAATGTTACTCTTTCTTCTCCGAATCAAGTACATGAGGGAGCTGTGAAATACTTTAAGGACTTTCTGGGCCAGTCTAGAAATGGAACTACCCTTGATTTGTCTTCTCTTATTCAGCTGTGTCTGGGGGATTGTGATTGGGATGATTCCTTGTATGAGCAGTCAGATATATATTGAGGTTAGAGAGGTGTTTGCTTCTATTGCCTCGGACTCTAGTCTGGGCCTAGATGGGTTAGGTTTTGCATTTTATAATGCGTGTTGGGACTTCATCAAGCATGATATCATGGTTGCAGTGAAGGATTTTTTTCAAGGTACTAGTTTACCTCGCTTTTACTCTTCCTCTTTTATTGTGCTGATTCCGAAGGTGCCGAATCCTTTGAGTTTTGATAAGTTTCGGCCAATTAGCCTATGTAATGTGATCTATAAAGTTTTTGCTAAGTTGCTGGTTAATCGTTTGTCTCCTGTCCTTGCAAAGATTATTTCCCCTGAACAAGGTGCTTTTGTTAAGGGGCGTAGCATCTTTCAGAATATTTTGCTCACTCAAAAAGTGCTTAAAATGCTGCATAAGAAGGTAGGGGTAATTTGTTCATGAAAATTGATATGAGCAAGGCTTATGACCGAGTTGATTGGCGTTTTCTTATGATTTTCCTTCGTTCTTTTGGGATTCCTGAACATTTCTGTAAGCTTGTGTGGAATTGTGTTTCTACCCCCTAGTTTTCGGTCATGATGAATGGTACGTATAAAGATTTCTTTAAATCAGAGAGGGGTCTTCGTCAAGGTGATCCCCTGTCCCCCTATCTCTTTATTCTAGTCCAGGAAGTTCTTTCTCGGCTTATCTCCATGAGGGTAAGGGAGGGGAGAATTAAATGTTTCTCTCTGCCTTCAGGTGCCCCTATGTTGTCTCATCTCCTATATGCTGATGATATTGTGGTTTTTTCTAATGCTTCTAAGCACACAGTCAGGGCTTTGATGGAGATTTTCAGTATGTTTAAGGCTTGGTCGGGCCAACAGATTAATTATGAGAAGTCTGCAGTATTCTGGTCTAAGTGGTTATTGCCTAGTCGTACCAGAGTCATCCTGGCTGCTACAGGGTTCTCTTAGGGACGTTTTCCTATCACTTATTTGGGAGCTCCTACAGTGGATGGCAGGCTCCAAGTTGCTCATTTTGATCCTTTTATAGAGAGAGTTGCTAAAAAGTTGGCGGGTTGGAAAAACAAGTTGTTATCGCAAGGTGGCCCGGTTAGTCCTTTTGAGACACGTCCTAACTAGCATGCCTATCCATTTGCTTTCGATGGTTCATATGCCTAAGACAATGAAGAGGAAACTCTCCAACATGTTTGCTAATTTCTTTTGGGGTGTTGAGGATCAGAAAAAGAAAAGACATTGGCGGGCTTGGAATAAATTGTGTGTCCCTTGTGATGAGGGAGGTGTGGGTGTTAGGGACCTTGATGAGGTCCAACAGGTCATGTTTTTAAAATTCGGTTGGCAGCTTTTGACACAGGATTCTCTTTGGGCCAAATTCTTCTGTGCTAAATGTGTGAAGAATAGTCATGTTTCTCTGATGCAAGAGGGGCGGTTTGGTTCTCAGTTTTGGATGAATGCCTTTCAAGGTATCCCGTTGCTTCTTCAAAAGTCTCAATGGAAAGTGCGGCAAGAAAATGTCTCTTTGCGGTATGATAAATTTACGGAAGATGGCCCCCTTTGCTCAAGGGTGAATCTCATCACGGAGCCTCTTATTCGTGTGCAAGATTTGGTGATTTGAAACAGTTGGGATGTGGAAAAACTTAATGATCTTGTTAGTCCTCAGTTGGTAGGTGAGGTGATGGCTTCGATAGGTGGGTTTAAGAATAAAGAGGATATGTTAATTTGGATCCCTCGATAAACATGGTCAGTTCTCTACCAGGTCGGCTTGTGATATTATCCGTGTCAAATTCCCAAAAATGGATAATGTGGATTGGATATGGAACAATTTGTTGCCTGGAAAAATTTCTATTTATATGTGGAAAGCTTATTTTAATTGTCTTAGTGTGGATGAGAATGTTCGTAAGCTTGGTATTCCTATCGTCTCTTGTTGTAATTGCTGTGAGACCCATCATTGTGAATATTTGAATCATGTTTTGGGGAGTGGAGATTTCGCTAGTGCTCTTTGGAGGAAAGTTTATGCAAAAATGGGGTTCCCTTTTGTGGCTATTCAAGGTTGGAAAGAACGTAGTGCTGCGTGGTTTCGCCTTGCTTCTCGTCAGTCCCAAGTTGGGATCCTTACTGGTTTACTTCTGTCCATTGTAGTGTGGAGATTGTGACAACGTCGTTGTAAGGCTAGAATGGAAGATAGGAGGGATTCGGTGAATGAAGTTTGGCACTCTATTAAATTCTGGTTGCATGCGGTGATGGAGAACATTTTCAAAATTACAAAGCTCAGTTCAGGGGATGCGAAGATACTTGCACGGCTGGATATTCCTCCAAATTTTCCTAAACCAAAAAATGAAAGGGTAGTGAGATGGTCCAAACTGTCTCAAGGCCGTGTTAAACTGAATGTGGATGGGAGTAGTCTCGGGAATCCAGGAAGTAGTGGTGGTGGTGGTGTGCTTCATGATAGGGAGGGTAATCTTATTTTTGCTTTCTCCAAGCCTTTTGGAAATTGTACAAATACTGAGGATGAACTTCGTGCCTTGTTGGAAGGGATACGTCTTTGTAGTATTGCTGGCTGGAGGGAGGTGGATATTGATTGTGATTCTCAGGTGGTTGTTTCTTGGGTTAAATCCAAAAAATGCTCGCTTTGGTATTTATGGGATTTTTGGGACCAAATTGTTGATTACATTGAGGTGATGGATGTTGCGTGCAATCATTACTTTAGAGAAGGAAATTCTGTAGTGAACGCTCTAGCTAAGGCTGGTGCACAAGGTGCGGACATGCTCTACTCAAATATTCAAAGTCTTCCTTGGGAGATTAGAGGCCTCACGAGACTTGACAAATTGGCATTTGCTTACATTCGATTTGAACCTAGTTTCGTTGGTTGGTGTTGCACGGCTCGAGCTCCCTCCAAGTATGTTTCTCTTTGCACTGTGTCCTTTATTTTCTTACTCTTTGGTTGTGCAGGTTTTTTAATAGGTTGCTGCGTGTGGTTTTTATGTCTTTGAGTCCTATGAATTGTGGGTGTGTTTTCTTGGTTTTTCTGTTGGGAGGTCTGGGTTTTGGTTTTTCTTTGTAACCCCCAAGCCTCGGGTTGTAATCACGGTATTCTTCTGCCATAAGTGATGGCTTATTAATAAAATTGGGACGGGGCTGCTATGTGGGTGACTTCCGGCTCTTCTTAAAAATATATATTATATTATATATATATATATAAATCTCTCAATCATGGCAGGAGCGCCTCAAAGCTTGATTTCCCAACTCTCAATCACGGAAAGGAGGCAGCAGAAGAAGAATACTTGCAGCTGCATTTTTTTTTTATACCCCTTTCTATCAAAGTAGGCAATTGCTCAAAGCAAATCTTCTTTGCTTTCCTTCTCCCACATACAAAGAACGTCATTCTCATTCACTCTTCTTTTAAATAAAATCCAAGGAAATCTTGCCATCATCTTTACCAACTTCCAATTGCACGAGTTTGAGGTGTTCCTTTTAAAACCTCCAAAATGAATCCATGCATGTAAATCATGTCAGGGTTGTAAAGCACCATACAAATTGAAATTCAAATCCCATATGGTCTGTCAAAGATACTGCCATGATTGAGAATTTATACTGCCTCTAAACTTATGGGTTGTAAAAATATGGTCGACATATTAGCCTCTAAATATCATGCATTGTCTAGTTGAAGGATCTACATGCAAGCACAAATGCCCCAACTTTCCAGCACCAACTGCATTCTTCCAAAGGTCATATATAGAAGTTGTACCTACAAACCCACTTTTTTCAATTCATGATCCGATAGATTGTGCAACAAATTATTGCTAATTAATAGAAATTGCTCAACTCTTGAGTGCTGATGTTGAGAGTGCTTAAATGCACGAGTGAGGACTCCAATTGGAAGTCTTGTATATTGTGAACAATAACACATGCATGAGTGCAGGATTTTCAAAAGGACCACTCCCCAACCCAAAGTGCTTTGCTTCTTTGGCACTGAATTTGTAAAAAAGTTGCTTCTTTTCCCTTGTGCCCATCTGCAAAAAACGAACCCCATATTCCCTATCTAGAAAAAAGGCATGTTTTAGAATTGACTATCACCAAGAACATAACTGAAAGATAAGCAAAAGAATCAAGGAGAGAAAAATAAAATACCATCAGAATACTTGCCCTTGGGGCTGCCATGCAAAAATGAAATTCTGTAAAATTTGCACTCAGACAGTTCATTTATATCTTACCAATCAGTAAAATACAATGCTATATCGTAGCCATAACATTAGAACATATTACCCTGTTCAAATCTGTAGCTGAACTTGGAGGGAAGTAGAAGAGCAGCCTCTGAAGCAAAAGAGTAGTAGCCTTTCTATCTTATTATTTCAGGTTATTGTCCTTCCTAAATTAGACTCTACGATAGTATTTTATGCTTACCAACAGGGCCAAGAATCATAACGTATCTACGACTTTTGCATGCATGTAATATGTTCATAAGAAAGGGTTAAATTGGAGCGCAACTTAACCACAAATATTCACCTTTTATCTATTTGTCACAATATAGTATTTTTAAAATTGCTTAATTTTAATTGAATTGACAACTCACGATCTGGCATGCCTATGAACAATGATGCAGATATTTAAGATCCCTGCATAATAGTATTTGTTGTTCCTTATAAATTTTATATATATATATATATATAAATTAAGCATTTTTCTTCCCTCAAATCCATTTGCTTTCTTAAGGGTCGTATAATTTTGTTACCTTTCTGCAAAATGGTAGGTAGGCCTTTACACCAAAACTCTTATAATTTTATAGCGACCACAAAAGCAGAAGTTACAGCTCTTATCTCCCAAAAACTGTTAAAAACACAAGGAAAGGTGGAATGGGAAACGGGGTGGTAGAAAAGAGCCAACAATATATCTAGAAATTGAAATGGAAAACCAATAGATATTGGATCAAAACAGAGCCAAGTTTACGTCCTTCGCCATAAATGGTTCCTTCCTCTACCAAAACCAATAATGGAACCCCATGCACCTCAGCAGATTTAAATTTAGAAGAATTATTGGCATATCATAAAGATAAAATTAAGCAATATCTGCTCGTAGGTAGAGATATGTCCATTAAGATGCATATTAAAAAAAACTCAGTTGAAGCATGGAAAATATGAGGCCGTGTAACAATGAGGTAGAAAAAACTACCAATTAGGTAGCTAACATTAGAGAGAGGCATGCATCCTGACGTGGCATAATACCACATCAGCCAACTGAGCGGTGACTATATAGGACGATTGTCCCTAGAAGAATTGTTCTTAATATCTTGCCATATGAAAGAATTAACAAAATATAATACAGGTGAATATTCAATGGAACCTATAGGGCAGGGTTCTTCAGACTCAGTTCCTGGGGAATAAACATTAAATAAATTACGTGTAAATAAAACTTTACACTTTTAAGCTTTATTTTCATATTTCAGACTCAATGGAGCCTATATATTTTCAACTATATATAGCTTATCTTTATTCTAACATAAGCAGATAATCTTGACCATTTCAAGGCATTACTGGGATCCCATTATTCTTGTATTTCTATTAAATAAATGAAAATTTCAACTTGTATTATTGGTTAGTTCAAGGTTGAAAACTTCCTTTACTACTAAAAAACATGCTCTGCTCATTGAAGGGTTGGCTATATAAACTGGGAGCCTCTATTCAACGCTCCTCATTCAAAAGTCGCTACAACAGAAGTAGTTTTTTGGGACAAAATATTGTCCCGAAATACAAAACATATAGTGATTTCATTCCAAAATATATCTTGGGGTGAAAAGAATTCGTCCCAAGGTTGTTCCAATAACAATCATGTCCCAAAAAATATTTTGGAACCAAAATTACAATTTCATCCTAAAAAATATCTTTTGGAACGAATTTGTAGAAAACCATCAATCACATTCGAATGGAATTTTTTTGGCATGATTGAATTTTGTCCCAAAATCATGTTCAAATGGTACAAATTTGCCTTTCGAATGTATAATATCTTCAAACGTTGCCTTCATGAGTGGTCAATTGATACCAAAATACGTTCGAACAAATAGGCATAAGGAAACGTTTGAACAAACAATGTAATGGTCGAACAGAAAAATATGTTTGACCATATTGAGTTAGCCATTCATTGGTGCATGATTGGATCAAATAATTTATAATGGAAAACCATTTGAACGGTCTCAAGTACTGTTCAAACGTTAGGAAAATAAATTTGAATGTACACCATATCAATTTTTGAATGTTTTAATAATACTGTTTAAATAGTTTTTGGTCGTTTGAACGATGAATATTTTATTTTACCCAATAATAAAAAGTCAAATAGATATTCATGATATTTGAAAGAATATAATACAATTTGTTCAATACCCACTAAAGTAGTTTAATAAGTGTGAACTAAATAAATAAAACAGTACTAGCGATATTCATACATAAATAGATCACAAAACGTGTGCATATAATATAAATCAGTTACTTGGAGGCCTGAACTGTTGCATAAGCATTTGCATTTGGAATTGCATCTCCCTAATGAACTCTTCTTATCGTTTCATGCGCATCTCCATGTCTGCTTGCTTTGCCAATTAAGCCTCTAACTCATCCTACCTTATAGTCAATTTTTCAATCTTGGAATTCACATTCTCTAAAGCTATAGAGGTATTAGAGGCAAACTTGGATGAAGAGGAAGAGGTAGATGGTTTTACACGATGACCCAAACCCCTTAAATATCCTGAATGTTGACCTAGAACTTGTGTAAAAATTTTAACATCCCTTATTGAAGAATTTTGATCTGACGCAGATTCAGCACGTAGGGAAACCATTTTATCCTACACACAAGAGAAAGAATTAATACCATCAAAAATGTTCTAATATGTTTAACTAAAATAGATTATAATACTTACATAATTTTCACAGGCATCGGTATGAGTCCACTCTCTATTACGATTAGTATGTGATGCAGCATATAATTTTGTCAAATCATAATTGGTATCTAACTCTTGCTACAAGAGACACTTGTTAAGATATAAAGTCATTAGAATTCTTCCAAATAACATTACTAATTTCTTAGAGAGTCAAATTTGGTAAGATCTTGAGCCTGCATGATGATGAATTTTCAATTTTGATCTATTTATTTTGTTTATAGAACTTCACTCTTGCATAGAAGTTGAAATATTGGAAGCAAAAATTATAAATAGGACGGGTAAAAAAATTCATTTAATTATACCTTATACGATGGATCCTCAAATATGTCACAAAATTTTTTCCAATCGAAAAGTCAGACATCCTAAAAAGGATGTTGGCATGCATCTTCTTTATTCATGAACTTATTATAATGCTCGTGACACTTCGTTTTATATTTAAGGAATGCATTACACATAAGCTCATCCACAGTCTTACGGATGATCAAAGTTTAGTTTGAAGTCATCCTTGAAAAATAATATACACAAACATATTATCATTCAGAATATTCTAAATTTTGCATACATATTAAATAATATTAATATAAATCAATTATTTACACATTACCAAACAACACTTCTTGATAAACTCTTTTACATCTTGGAGACTTTCTGCCTTGAACTCGTTGCCAAAAGTGCAAAAGTTCATGTAAGAGCACCTATATGCAATACAAGCCAAGTTGTTGGTTGTCCTTCGCCTTCGGTATGTTTTTCAGGAATATTAACCTTAATCTCACCCATTTTACGATATTTTTCCAACGTTACACTTCTAGTAGGGACTCAACCTTGATGAGATTATACTGTTAACTCTATAAAATATAATATTCATTGTAGGAACGAAGTAAATGATGGTTAGAAACAATATAATATGTCTATTTTATGACCTTAATTGAAACAATATGACTATTAGATTTTTATCTTGATTGTAGAGTTAATTTCTAGTGGTGAGTCAGACGGATAGCTAGGAATAGGTGGAGATGTAATGTGAACTTCCTTCCTTTTCGGTGGTATAATTTTGAAACACTGATACATTCATTGCATAAAAGATTTGTCATGAAGTGTAATGTGAACACATAACTGCTCAATCATGATATGTATCAGCTTCATTTGACCATTCACCCTCATCATCTGTAGATATTTTAGATGGCTCAACATTTTGCTCAACTGTCACATCAACAATTTCAGCCTCAATATATTCCCTATGTAATTTAACCATTTCATATTGACTCAAATTTACAAACAAATTAAAGATAGGTTGACTCTCTTGGTATTATTAGAAGAAAAATAGCCATTTTCGTCACTTAAATTAGTTGCAAAAACATAAAATGCATCGCTAATAAATAATCGCGACTCGTTTGTGTTTTTTGTAAAGGGATCATTTTCTTCTTCATCTTGTCTTTTCGCCTTAGGAATAACATCATATATATTTCTTGGAGAATTTTTTTATACTACTCACCATTGATTTCCTAACTCTTGATCATCTAAGTATAATACTTGAGATGTTTGGAAAGCCAAAATAAAATGATCATCTTTCATACCATTTTTTTGATATATTAATACTCAAAACATATTCATGATCATCGCGGACTACAATTTGAGGATCGCTTAAATCCCACCAATCACACTTAAATAAATACACTACAAGCTCACCAAAATATCCCCTTTTAATTATATTAACAATAACCCCATAGAAATTAATGTTTTCTCCGTCATGACTTCTTCGACTAGGACACCATTATTATGTGTTTTCCTATTGCATTCTCGATCCATTGTGTAATACCTACTTTTTCGAGAAATACATGTAGAATATGGAGCAGCTCATCTCAAGTGATAACGTGCCAATGCATACAGTTCATTCGATATATCGTTTGGATTATTCGCATGCATTTTTACAACCTAAATATTGAATAAAGCATATATGATATGAAAATAAACAATCAATATGATTTTTCTTGGTAATTCAGATTTGCATTTGTAATGTCATTACCTATTATTCAAACCATCTTGGGAACTCCTCTTCATGTTTCTGAGTTATATAATTTACACCTAGTTTCTTGAGCACATTAATATGATCACTGACCTAGTATCAATTCCATTGAAGTATTTGGAGCAGAAGGTATGCCACTCATCATCAATATATATTTCTACAATTAATCCTTCTGGGTGGGCCTTGTTAGTGACTGTGTGTTTCAACTTCCCAATGAATCATTCAAAAGGATACATCCATCTATACTGGACTGGTTCTGCAATTCTAGTCTCACATGGCAAATGAATGACTAGGTGAACCATGACGTTAAAGAATGATGATGGGTAAATACTCTTTAGCTTACACAATATTATAGTAATTTCCGTTCGATACAATCCAAAACTTCTAGATTCAACATCCTAGCACATAAATATTTAAAAAATGCACCCAACTTAGTCAAAGCCACATGCACGCCTCTCAACAAGTACCCACGAATACCAACAAGCAAGATAAGTTGTTAAAATAAATGATAATCATGATTTTTTAATCCAATAATTTTTCAGTCATTTGTTTGCACACAACTTGTTACATTCAAGGCAAAATCGTCCTGTAATTTAATCTTTATTAAACACTCATAAAATATAGCCATTTCGTTCATTGACAATATATACCACCCAATCGACATGTAGACAGATGAACCATTTTGTTGCAAGTGTATTTATGGTCTTATTCCCGACCGCTTCAGATCCTTCCTTGAGTTTAATGTATCATTCGTTTTACCTTCAATTGACATCAATTTTCCCAACATGAACTTTGCATATATTTTTTTCAGTATGCATAACATCCAGACTATACCGCAATTTTAACTTCAACCAATATTGAAGTTTGAGAAGTATACTCATTTTTGTCTAATTCAACTCATTTATAGTTCGTTTGCTCTTCCATTACTTTTTACCAAATTCATTACAACTGACATCTATAAATTGTGCAAGTACATTTTCACCAGAAAAATATGGTGAAGGGTGGCCCCATTCAATAGTGCTATCAAACATTCTTGAATTTTCACACCATCTATGGTCAGTAGGTAAAAATTAACGGTGACCCATGAAACATAATTTCCTCCCATATGTAAGCCATTCAGATTTAGTATGTTTATTACAAGTTGGACATGTCATTTTCTCCTTAGTACTTTAATCTGACAAGTTTCCATAAGTGGAAAAATCATTTATTGTCCATAACATGGCAACATGCATCTTGAACGATTTATCTATTGATGAATCAAATGTGACAACCACATTCTCCCACAAATCTTTCAATTCTGTAATCAATGGTTGTAAGTGTATATCTATATCATTTTCTAATGATCTTGAACCTAGAATGAGCAAACTCATCAAGAAATATGGATCTTTCATACAATTCCATGGTGTTAGATTATATGGCATAAGTACAACTAGCCAAGTACTATGACTAGTACTCATATTCTCAAACGAATTATATCCATTTGTTGCCAACTGAAGTCGCACATTATGAGGTTCTTGAGCAAACCATGGGTGTTCCTGATTAAATTCCTTCCAAACCTAGAAGTCAGTAGGATGTGACAAAACACCATTGTTCCTAACTCTAGATGATGAGTGCCATGTCATGTTTACAGCCATTGTGCGTAACATATATAATCGTTGAAATCTAGGTATCAATAGAAAGAGGCATACGATCTTTTGTGGCATGCTTATTAGATATCCATATTGATTTGTGGCATATGAGACACTCGTTCAACTACTCATTCTCTCACCAAAATAATACGCAGTCATTCTTACATGCATAGATTATGTTGTAATCAAACCCAAGTTCTCGTTTCAACTATTGTATTTCATAGAAGTTACAAGGTAAAGTATTAATGTTTGATGTAAGTGCCTCTTTAAACAGCTCAAGCAACATATTGACAACCTTAATAGATAATCGGCACATTGATTTTATGTGAAGCGGTCTTACTGTAAATAACAACTTACTATGCCTTCTGCATCTTGGATATAGCTCACGCTATGAATCATTCTACAAGCATGCAAAAGTGTTATGACCCGCATCATTTGAATTTGATGGTTCTGTATCACCTTCATCCGTAAACATTCATGCACCAATGCCACTCAACATTTGCTCCATTCCCAATGTGAACTCTAAGAATTTCTTAACACCTTCAGCATATACATTGTAATTTTCACCCAAGAGATCTCAAACTCGCATCCAACTCTTATTATTGCCTAATACCCTATTACAAACATTCATGTGGGCATCAACAAACAAGCAAGCATGTATCGCTTGTGCAATATGCCTCCTTTCAATGAGTACTGGTCCTAACCCATTCGGGATTAAGATCATAGTCGCCAACTTATCAACTATTATTTGTCACGTCCAATGAAATTTTGGCAGCATCTCCCCATAGTTTTCCAAATATGCTCGTTTGGTCATGTGCACCGATGAGTAACATGTCGATGCATCATCACCGAAACTACATATCCGGAGAACAACAAGGGGTGATTATACCAAAATCATAATGTCAGATGCTAACAGATATAGTTCAATAGTTTGCGAGAATGATCTTAGAGCACTCACAATAACTCTTGTATGATACAAAAAATGTAAAATATTTAGATAATTGTTCATAAAATGAGCTCCATTGGATTATGTATAAGAGTTTGTAAAATACAAATTGCTACAGTAACCCGCTACATGTAGCGGGTACTGTTCATCCTTCAAATAATTTTTTAATTATTTATACTTCATTTATTCCATCATTTTCTTTTACTTTTTTTACATTTCAATACAAATTCTTTTTATGATTATCATTTGAAATACCTTAATTTTATTTTTTTTCTAAAAAACATCTTGGAAATATTATTTATCTATTTTTTCATGTTTGATTTTATTTTAAATTCTTATTTAATTTATATAATTTTATTTTGTATGTATAGGACTGAATTATATTACATTGTTTATAATAATATCTTGTAAATATAAAAAATTATATGGATGTTACAAATTTATTGGTAGAAAAGAAATGTTTAAAAAAATATTATTTAAATGATATGAAGAAAAAAATAGATAAGTTGATGTATAGTAAATTGTAAAAGTGAGTATGTAAAATAGAAAAAGTGAGTTTTGATGATATATTTTAAAGGATAAGATGGAGAATCCATTGGAAGTACTCTTACAATCTTAAACTGTCAACTCTGGACAATTCAAGAGTATCAATCAAGCGTTCATCCGGATTGATAACTTTCAAATGGGTCTAAGGTTTATTTTGACAAAACATACAATGTTGAAGAGTAATACACAACAACAACATGAGAGTGATACATCAATACAACAAAAATAGTATAATTAAGTGTTTTAAGTATTATCCTTATGTATTCTAGGACCTAATTGTAAATACATTATTGTACAAAGTATATTTGCTATATATGTATATTTGTATTTTATGAAAGTTTCATTCAAACAATATAAACTAATGTTGGAATAAAATAGTACCTTTCGAATGATAACATATGCACATTCGAACGGATTCAACCCAGATTCCAAACCTATTCAAGAACGAAAAATAATATTCAAGAACAAAGAAAAATATCAAGAACAAAGAACAATATTGTATTCAAACACAAAAATAATGCACAATATCCTATTCAAACATAGAAAATCAGTTAACAAAGAGCATACCTTTAAGAAATTTTGCGCAACCCTCTTTGCAATGTGAGTTAATCTAGCTCACCCAAACAACAATCTCTATGTCACTATGTCTCTCTCTAATCAAAGTGGGAGAAGAATGAATCAGTGGGATGAAGAATGAGGGAGAGAGGTGTTGGGTTGAAGGAGAATGGGAATGCACAAATGAGTGTGGGATGTTGGGGTATTGTAATTTTTTTAGAACTTTTGAACTTATTACGACAACAAATTTCATTGTAATAAGTACCCAATGCACATTATATTATAATTAAATTAATATTAATATTTATCACATTTATTAAATATTAAATTAATATTAAATTACTAATAATTAATATTAACCAATTAATTTATTTTTATCACATTTTGTAGTTCTATCAATTAATTTATTAAACTACTATTAGTATCTAATTTTATGAATATTTATTTATTATATTTTATTACTAATGTTGCATATATATTTTATTTTTTAGATTTAAGGTTGATAATGTCTTGTAGGGGGATGTAAGCATGGCAAACCAGGCGAACCTTCCATCCAAACAATTCGAGAGAGGACTATTTTACTAAAACTTCAGGTTAAGATTTTTGATTTCCTCTTATTTGGGAAGGTCATTCCTTGCCATCAGTCTTTAACGATCATGGTTGGGCACCAATCCTAGATTAGAGGAAAGAAGCATGGGAGCTCATATCTTATATTGACATCGTTTTCGAGTTCTATAAATAGCTAGGTGGTGTCAGCCTAGATGACAGAGGGGCATACGCAATCTTTGTTCAAGGAGCTCCAGTTTTTATTTTTAGCGGACGAACTCATTGAATTTCTCGGTCTTCCTAGATTGCACAGTGCATATCCGAACATGGTGCCTAGAGAGTCTTTAGCGTTGGGTGATACAGAGATGGCTAAGGACGAGGGATCATTTATACAGATAATCAGCTCGATGCCTTTGCTGACCATGAGGTAAGAGACTTGGTTGTTGGTCTAAATGCTCCTCTATATGATGGGACGAAGAGCATCAAGCAGGTAGATCTATCTTCTTTCTTTAAGATCATTTTTTATTTTTTTTTTTAGAAAAGAATGACAGAGCCTACATACTTTATTGAATGAAACTCTCACTTATAGCAGAGAAAAACCCATAATAAGTAAAGCAAAATACCAACATAACAAACAACCCCAAACATGTACATTTAAACATGCAAACTAGACAAACCAAGATAATCCAATTTAAGCAAACCCCTAACATGTAAGGGTAAATAATCGGAACACAGATATCTACAATTCAAACCCTCCTCTCCCTGTCTTGCTAGGAAATCCACCACTTTATTTCCTCCTTGAAACAAATGAGAAATCGTGTAATCAACTCCATGAAGAGCTTGAAGAAGCTTCTTCCAAAAATTCCATAAATACCATACTATACAAGCTTTATTCCCAATCCAACGTACAACCAAATCTAAATCACATTCTATCTCAACCTGAAAAATCCTCATCTTTTGACAAAATAACAATCCAGAAATAAGCGCTCTAAGTTCACTTCATTATTAGTACCAAAACCAAATTTAGAAGAGAACACAACCAACATCCGCCCTTCATCATTTTGCAAAATACCAGCCCCACCATAACTCCCTAGGTTACCTCTCCAAGAGCCATCAACATTGAGCTTCACCCATCCTTGCAATTTGTGTATAACAAGAGCCATCAAGTTGGAGAAGCTCAATTTTATATAGTATAGTATAAGACTATATACTTTAGTAGTATAATTGTAGACTATATATATACACTTATGCTATATATATACTTGTAAAATAGTAACTATGAGTTAGGTTTGGTTAAATAAATCCATTTGTTCGCTTTAATTAATTACTCGAAGCATGTTTAAGTCTTCGGCTTGTGTTGAAATTAATGAAAGTAACATGGAAATGGCCCAAAGTGTACCCAACTTTTTTGGGAATGTTGGTATGATTTAATTACATTTGGGGCTAGGTTTTTTTCAAGGCGGTTGTTACGTCTATAAATCATTTTTGCAGATAATATTTACCGATCACTTCAAATCTTTTTTTTATTTTTTCTTTTGCCAATTTTTAAAATTATTTAAATATTTTTTATAATAAAAAAAAATTACATATTCATTTAAAAATGTTTACTTAATTACTAAGTAAAATAAATAAATAAATAAATAAAATTTTCGGCAGATGATTTCGGCATGCACTTAGTGTTTTCCTTTTTTCAATATATGTTTCTGTTTGCGTGATTATTATTTGAGCTAATTTTTATTATTTGAGACTGTTTTTGGGACTATTTGTGTATTAATTATAATTTTTGTATTTGAGAATGTGTTTGCGACAGTTGATAAGATAACTGTGTTTCGCTCCTACATATTTTGCTCCGACACTAACAATTATAGTATATGCTCCCATATGTTTTCCGTAATAATCTTTTCAATTTTTTTAAGCACAACTTGGAAGTTGGAACATTTTGGAAGTTTATAACATTTAATTTATTTTGGTTCATTTATTGGGTATTTAAAAGTTTGTAATTTAATTTGTTTTGGTGCATTTAGAAGTTTGTAATTTGTTGTTGTTGGAAACATTTAATTTGGTTGGCACTTAGAAAATGGTTGTGGATAATGGATGATGGGAGTTCCAGCTGGAATAATAGGACTTTCTTTTTATTTTTTTTTATTTTTGAAAGCATATTAGTATGTTACTTGTTTTTAGTTAGTTGTAATTTTTGTTGTAATAAAAAATGAATTATTTAGTTTATATTATAATTTTTGAAAAAATTAAAATTTTCAAGCCCACATATTTTTTAAAAAAAAAATAGTGGGCTAAATATAATGTTAAAAATAAAAAAATCTAAAATCTAACTCTGTTTCGATAAGTCAGAATTGAAGCCAGAGCGAAGGATGTGCATCTCGAAGTCCGAGAATGTGATATTGGTTATAATTGATATGGGAAAGATTCCACCCATTATATCACTCAAAAAAATAGTAATAAAAATTATATTTAAAGTTATAGAATATGTAAGTATTGGATATTTATTTTAAATAAATAAATAAATATGAAATTTAAATAAAAATAATAATTTATTAATAATAAATTCTATTCTTTTTATAAAAAAATTATATTTATATCATGTATAACTACAACATCTAATGTTACTTAAAAAAAATAATAAAAAGGCGGGGACTTATAGAGGGGCAACAACGAGAATGACAATGAGAAATTAACAAGTGTTTTGGGCTGGAAATTCGAGAAGATGAGGTGGTCATTGAATGGAGGGCATGGGCCGTGTAGGCTGTTGACTAGGCGGCCACAGCTTGGAACGTGACATCTGTTGACTTTCCGTCCGATTAAGACCACGACTGAAAATTAAAATTTTAAAATTTTTTTAAAGTTTTCAAAGTTTTAAAGATTTTACTAAAATAAATATACATTTTAATCTATTAATTTTTATCTTAAAAGAGTTTAAGTTTTTTTTTTAAGTTTTTATCTTTCCAGATCTCACCTTATTTTAATATTATTTTCTCCAATAATATATTTTAAATAAATAATATATTGACATGAATACACATTATAAAAAAATAAAAATTATATCAAACATGCAGTAAAATATTTGATTAAAAGAAAAAATGTTTACACATAAAGTAAACAAATAAAGGAAGCAAAAAACAATATTGCACCATTAGTAAAAAAATAAATAAAGGAAGCAGCAAATAAATAAACAAAATTAATTGACCAAATCGTATAAAAAAAAAAGTTCAAAATACGGAAAGCATGAAAGTGGTGACAACTTTCATGCTATAAAATGGCGCCATGGCCAATGGTTAAACAAATATCAGCGGGGCCACCATTAGGCTTAAGAAAGATTTTTTTTTAATTTTTTTCAAATCATTTTTAATATTTTTAAATATTTAAAAAATATAAATAATTTATAATAATATTAAATAATTTTTTCTTAATCATTAAGAAAAAAAAGGCTAGCGGTGGCCCCTAGTGGGAGCCACCAACGGTGGCCTAAGCATTTTTCCAAATAAAATATTATAAAAAGTTCTACAAGTACTTGTGAGTCTCATCATATTACTAACTATAACAAAGTTAAATTAATTTCATCTTATCTCATCTCTATAAACAAATACATATTTTATGTAATCTTATTTTATCTCACTTCAACATATTTTAAAAAATTTCATCTTATCTTATCTCATGTTTCAAAAGTCACGTGAATGCTTAATAGTAAAGAAATGAATTGAGTTAAATAAAATATTATAATATTTTTATTTAAAATTTGAAAAAAAATGTATTACTTAAAAATTTTTAAAAATATAATGATCAATTAATGATGCAATGAAAATATTAAAAATTAAAAATTGAAAAATAGTTTTTATTTAAACAATGTTTAAAAATAAAATTATGAGAAATTTTAAGATTTTTTCAACTTGTCTTGTCATGCTACTTGATAGGCCTCTTCATCCGGGCTAGGTTTTTTCTTAGCTTTGTCCAAAACTTGGATAATTGGGTTTCGATTTGAAACAAATCCTGGCCAGTACGTGCATAGAGAAAAATTTAGGTACACCCCGTCCAAGTATTGAGTTTTAAACCTGGAACTCGGTTTTTTTCAATGTTTTGATCTTTTTTTTAATATTTTTTGTGTTTAATTTATCGTGTTTGGTTGATATGAAAATATGGTCCAAAACAATGCTCATGAGGGGTTGTCAAGGAATTCGCTCCTTCTTTTTATTTATTTTTCACATTTCCTCCATTCTACTAGTAGTCTAATTTTTTTCTTAATTCTTAATAAAAGTTTGTGATGTACCCAAAAAGAAAGGAAAAGAACAGAAAGTCTATGGGTAGAAAGAAAATATTATATGTTAGGCTGTGTTTGCACTTTCGCTATACTTCGGCTTTTGTTGGAATGGAGATTTTCTATTTATAAGGAAAATAAATAAATAAATAAGTGGTTTAAATGCTAGGCTCAGTTGAACGCAGGTGTAAATTGATTGATTTAGATTTATAAATATAAAAGTTTTTTGCTTCAATGGATTAAAAAAAGAAGAAGAAGAAGAAGCATAAGTACAAAAAATCCGGGTTCCAAATTTTGACACGGGCTAACCCTGGACGGCCCAAGTATACTCGGATTCCCGCTTGGGAATCCGGATTAACAATACTACTACTAAGAACTTTGTGTTATAAAACTATCGAAATGAGAGAGAAAGAGATAGAACTTAGAGAGGTTATGAAACTTATGAATTTCTTAAATGATTCAACGATATATATAGGCGTACAAAGGGGACTGTGCATTTGACGACTAGCACACTATGCTGGTACTATACTAGCACTATGCACTATGCATATGTCGGCTAACTCACTATGCTGGTACTATGCTAATACTATGCACTATGCATATGTCGACTAACTCACTATGCTGGTACTATGCTGGTACTATGCTAATACTATGCACTATGCATATGTCGGCTAACTCACTATGCTGGTACTATGCTAGCACTATGCACTATCATATGTCGGCTAGCTCAAGGTAGTCATACAATTTATTTTACAACAATATTATTTTACAACACTCCCCCTTTGGATGACCACATATAATGAATATGCTTCGTTAAAACCTTGTCAAAGAAAAACCCTGTGGGAAAAAAACCAATGGCGAAGGAAAAAAAGTATAATATTCATGTGTACCGTAAAATGTTTTAAGATTGCCTCATTAAAATCTTGCAAAGGAAAACCCAGTGGGATAAAACCTTAGTGAAGGAAAAAGAGTACAATCAGCATAAGTCTTCAAGACATTACTCCCCCTGAAAAGTGCATGATAAAAGGTCTTCAAGTCTCCGCATTCCAATGTTCTGCACAATCTTCTTAAATGTTGCAGTTGGTAATGCTTTTGTGAATAAATCTGCCAGATTATCACTTGATCGTATTTGCTTGACTTTAATTTCACCTTTCTCCTGAAGTTCATGAGTATAAAAGAATTTAGGTGAAATATGTTTGGTTCTATCACCTTTGATATATCCTCCTCTAATTTGAGTAATACAAGCAACATTATCTTCGTATAAAGTTGTTGTACTATCATTAATCACTGGAAGACCACACTTTTCTTGAATATGTTGGATCGTTGATCTTAACCAAATGCATTCTCGACTTGCTTCATGAATTGCAATGATCTCTGAGTGATTTAAAGAGGGAGCAGATAGTGTTTGTTTGACAGATCTCCATGATATAGCAGAATTTTCATAAGTAAATACATATCCAGTTTGAGATCTACCTCTGTGTGGATCTGAAAGATAACCTGCATCTGCATATCCAACTAATTGTGGACTTGAACCATGTTGATAAAATAATCCCATATCAACCGTACCTCGAAGGTATCTAAGGATATGTTTAATGCAATTCCAATGTCTTCAAGTTGGTGCGGAACTATATCTTGCAAGTAAATTAACTGAAAATGCAATATCAGGCCGAGTGCAATTTGCAAGATACATTAGGGCTCCAATTGTACTGAGATAAGGTATTTCAGGACCAATAATTTCTTCATTGTCTTCACAAGGACGAAATGGATCATTCTGCACATCAAGTGATCGAACAACCATTTGAGTACTTAGGGGATGAGCTTTGTCCATGTAAAAGTGTTTCAAGACTTTCTCTGTATAATTCGACTGATGAATGAGAATTCCATTTGGCAAACGCTCGAGCTGCAGGCCGAGACAAAATTTCGTTTTGCCAAGATCCTTCATTTCAAATTCATTCTTTAAATATGTAGCGGTTCTTCTGATCTCTTCAGGAGTTCCAACAAGATTTAGATCATCAACATAAACCGCAATTATAACAAATCCGGAGTCTGATTTCTTAATAAAAACACATGGGCATATTGGATTATTCTCAAATCCTTCTTTCAATAGATATTCGCTAAGGCGTTTATACCATATGCGTCCGGATTGCTTTAATCCATATAAAGATCTTTGAAGCTTAATAGAATACATACTTCTGGATGTAGTCAGATTAGAAGCTTCAGACATTTTATATCCTTCAGGGATTTTCATATATATGTCATGATCTAATGATCCATATAAATATGCAGTGACCACATCCATCAACTGCATATCCAATCTTTTTATAACTGTCAAACTGATCAAATATCTGAATGTGATTGCATCCATAACAGGAGAGTATGTTTCCTCATAATCAATCCCCGGTTTCTGCAGGAAACCTTGTGCAACAAGTCGTGCTTTATATCGCACAATTTCATTGCTTTCATTACGTTTACGTATAAATACCCATTTATATCCAACGGGCATTACACCCTTTGGTGTTTGTATAATTGGTCCAAAGACCTCTCGCTTTTCTAGCGAGTTTAATTCAGCTTCAATAGCTTATTTCCATTTTGGCCAGTCATTTCTACGTCGACATTCTTCGACAGTTCTTGGCTCAATTTCTTCATTACTTCTGGTAATGTCAAGAGCCATTTTATATGAAAATATGTTGTCGACAATAGTTTTATTTCTATTCAAAATTTCTCCTGTACTCATGAAATGTATCGAGATCTCGTTATTTTCAGATACCTGTCCCTCTTCAAGGGAAGACATTTCATGAAATACCTCTTCAGGAGGTTCTTTCTCAGGAGATTTACTCTCTTCAGGAGCATCAATTACTCTTATGGCCTGTGCTGGTATGGACTCTTCAGGAGTACCAAATTCATTTTGTATTTTCCTATTCCGAGGAATTTTGTCCTTAGCACCAATAGGCCGTCCATGCTTCAGGCGTATCTTAGACTCGCCTATTGTTATTTTGGCAACTTATCCTTCAGGGATTGCAATCCTTGCTGGAACATTAACAGCAGGAATATATGATTTTACCACACCTTTAGTGTCAGTAAATACATCCGGTAATTGGTTTGCAACACTTTGCAAATGAATAATCTTTTGAACCTCTAGATTACATTCTTTTGTACGAGGATCAAATTGGGAAAGAGCTTTATTTTCCCAAGTAATTTCCTGTCGTGCTTCAGGCACCGACTTCTCATTACCTAATGTTGGAAAAATGGATTCGTCAAAATGACAATCCTCAAAACGTGCCTTAAACATATCCCCTGTAAGAGGCTCAAGGTATCTGATAATAGATGGAGAATCAAACCCAACATATATCCCAAGTCTACGTTGAGGGCCCATCTTTGTACGTTGTGGAGGTGCAATTGGAACATATACAGTACATCCAAAAATACGAAGATGAGAAATATTTGGTTGCTGACCAAATGCAAGCTGTAATGGTGAATATTTGTGATATGCTGATGGCCTAATTCGAATGAATGATGCTGCATGAATTATAGCATGTCCCCAAGCAGAAATAGGAAGATTTGATTTCATGAGTAAAGGTCTAGCGATTAGCTGAAGCCTTTTAATCAATGATTCAGCTAAACCATTTTGAGTGTGTGTGTGGGCAACTGGATGTTCAACATCTATTCCTATTGACATGCAATAATTATCAAAAGCTTGAGATGTAAATTCTCCTGCATTATCCAATCGAATAGTTTTAATTGGATAGTCAGGGAATTGTGCTCGTAGCTTAATTATTTGTGCAAGAAGTTTAGCAAATGCAACATTTCTAGTGGAAAGTAGACAAACATGTGACCATCGACTTGATGCATCAATTAAAACCATAAAATATCTGAACGGTCCACTTGATGGTTGAATAGGCCCACATATATCTTCATGAATCCTTTGTAAAAAAGATGGAGATTCAAAAACAACTTTTGAGAGAGATGGTTTGATAATCAATTTACCTTGAGAACATGCAGAGCATAGATATTCATTGGGTAAGATAATCTTCTGATTTTTTCGGGGATGCCCATACGAATTATCAATTATTCGTCTCATCATTATTGATCCCGGATGTCCAAGGCGATCATGCCAAGTCATAAATATTTTGGGATCAATGCACTTCTGGTGCATTACAACATGTGATTCAATTGTTCTCATTTCTGTATAATACAATCCAGATGATAGGGCAGACAGTTTTTCTAATACGAGCTTCTGGCTCGAAATTATTTTAGTAATAAGAAGATGCTCTTTCTTGTCTTCGTTAACGGTTCAATATGACAACCATTATGACGTATATCTTTAAAACTTAATAAATTTCTTCTGGATTGTGAAGAAAATAGAGCATCATCAATACAAAATTTGGTGCCATTAGGCAACACAATATAAGTTCTTTCGAAGCCTTCAATTAGATTCGATGAACCGGAAATGGTATGAACATAGGTTTTACTCAATGTTAGATTTTGAAAATATTTTTTATCCTTAAGAATTGTGTGAGTTGTAGCACTGTCAGCCAGACATACATCTTTATTATTCATATCGGAGATAGAAAGTTCATCAATAAGACTCATAATTCTACAAAATATATAAAACTTTCATTACTACAAAACATTGCAGAATAAAAATATTTTACAATAATATAAAGGAAATACATTAATTAAAAAGGAACACTTTCATGATCAACTCTACCACTAGAATCTTCAAAGAAATCAGAAACATCAAGGCTTGTAATATCTTCTCCATCTATAGAATTTAAAGCATATGATGGTTTAGCAAAATTTGTTTCAAATTTCTTTGTTTTTTCTTTTATAGAAGATTGGTATAAGTTAACCAAGTGCTTCACTGTACGACAGGTACGAGCCTAATGTCCAGTTATACCACATCTATGGCATCCATCTTCATCTTTCTTTAAAAATTTGTTTTGAGGACCTTTGCCCTTCTCTGAGTTGAACCACTTCTGACGGTACGGTGTATATCTATTATTATCCCTTTTAGTGTGGTCACTTCTAGGACCTCCACTTCTATAATTTTTCTTACCACGTTCATGCCCTCTTTTTCTTTGAAAAGATGCACCATTCGCTTCTGGGAATGATGTAAATCTAGTATCATTCACTTCAGGGAATGATATAGAACCAGTAGGACGTGACTGGTGATTTCTTAATAAAAGCTCATTATTTTGCTCAGCTAATAGAAGACAAGATATAAGTTCAGAATATTTCTTAAACTTTCGCTCTCGATACTGCTGCTGCAAGAGCACATTCGAGGCATGAAAAGTAGTATATGTCTTCTCTAACAAGTCATCATCAGTGACTTTTTCACCACATAATTTCAATAGCGAGCTAATTTTAAAGAGTGCAGAGTTATACTCACTAACACTCTTGAAGTCTTGCAACATCAGGTGCATCCAATCATGACGAGCTTTTGGGAGGATTACAGTTTTCTGGTGTTCATATCTCTCCCTTAAATCATTCCACAAAATAAGTGGATCTTTCACCGTTAAATACTCAGTTTTTAATTCTTCATGAAGATGGTGCCGAAGGAAAATCATTGCCTTAGCACGGTCCTGCAGGGACCCTTGATTTCCTTCTTTAATTGTATCTCCCAAGTTCATTGCATCCAGATGGATCTCAGCATCAAGGATCCAAGATAAATAATTTTTTCCAGAAATGTCAAGAGCAACGAATTCTAATTTTGTAAGATTTGACATTTTCTACATATATAAATCAGGAATATAAGTATATTTAACATTTCATGTTTATTTTGAAAATTATAAAAATATATTGAAAAACTTACTTGAAGTAGAAGACTACTAGCTTCAAAATCGTCAGAACTTTCGTGCTGATAACGTGTTATAAAACTATCGAAATGAGAGAGAAAGGGATAGAACTCAGAGAGGTTATGAAACTTATGAATTTTTTAAAGGATTCAACGATATATATAGGCGTACAAAGGGGACTGTGCATTTGACGGCTAGCTCACTATGCTAGTATTATGCACTATGTATATGTCAGCTAACTCACTATGCTGGTACTATGCTAGCACTATGCACTATGCATATGTCGGCTAGCTCAAGGTAGTCATACAATTTATTTTACAATAATATTATTTTACAACACTTTAGACTTAATGCAAGTCATGTTTCCAATTTTAAAATTTTTGCATTTACATTCTTAAAATCATAAAACAGAGCAACTTCTCTTTCAATTATTTTAGATCTGCTTACAAAAGTTTTGTTTGGCCGAGAAACTTTTATCCTCTACACTTATTACTCAAATAGAAACGTTTTAGTTAAAAAATTTTAAAAAATAAATATAAAAAAATAACATAATTTAATATCATATTTTATATTATAAATTATTTTTATTATAAAATAAATTAAATATATGATATAAAATATTATTAATTTATAAATTTATTTTTATAAAATATTTTTTATACCTATAATATATCTTTTAGTCAAATTTCGAACTACACATTCGTGCCGACAAGAAATATACCAATCAGTCTACCTCTCAACGCCCACCGTCCACATTAATTATGGAAAAGCCAGAAACATAAATTTCAATAGGGACATGAACGGCAGCACGAAATCCACAAAGCACCTACCACATCCACAAATTAAAAATATAAATATAGTAAAATACATTCTATATATTTAATAAATTATCATTAAAATTCTTACCTATTTTTCTAAAATTTATTTATGTGATTGTAATACAATTTTTAATCAAATTCTGACCTAGACATTCGTGCCAACAAGGTAGGTATAATTATGATACGCAATAATAAGAGGGTTCACCAGTCAGTACCGAGCTGCACGTCTAGCTACCTCTCAACCTCATTCTGCCCACAATAAATTATGGAAAAACCAACACCTTAAAAATTTCAATAGTGACATGAACGACAGCACCACATCCACGAATTGAGTACCTACCACATCTACAAATTTCAATAGGGACATTACATTTAAATTCCACAAGTTAAAAGTATTAAATATTTAGTTAATATTATAAAATTATTATAAATCCATGAACGTTACATTATGTATTTGATAGATGATCATTAAAATTCTTACATATTTATGTAACCCTTTTATTCATGTATTTTCATTTCTTTGTTCATGCCCTTTGACTCAGTTTCATTTAACCAGTTCTACTCCTTTCTCTAAAGTAAATGAAATCCCATCTTATTATAATGAAGAAAACTATAGTCACATACGTAAACATAGTAAAAACAACTATCAGAATCAAAGGAAGCATGCTCAAAGTTTTCTAAAGAAAAATATTCTATACCACCCGAAGTACTAGAACCACACTAAGATAAAATAAGGTGAAAATAGAGACTTCTAGAATAAGCTTCTAAAGAAATACGAAGATAAATGTCACAAGTGTGTTATGAAAGGACATTGGTCACGTACGTGCAAATATTTGGCAGACTTATATCAAGCATCTATGAATATAAAAGAAAAAGGGGTTGAAATAAATTTTGTCGACCACAATGATCTACATCAAGATCATCCAACTTATTTTGATAATCTAAATATGATGATCCTAACTCATCATGATATTTTCTAGTTTCTTTATAGATTTAAACGAAAATAATGATATTTTGATTAGTGATGCATGTGATCATAATAATTAATTTTATTTATTTTTTATTATAATTATATTATGTTTGCATCGTTATCGTTTAATACAACATGTTAAACTCTCTTTTGCACTCATAAAGTTACATATATATATATATATATTGTTTATAAGGATATATGAATTTTATTTATGCATTAACCAATTCCAAGATAATTGCTGAAGATATGTGTCTAGCAAACAATTGTACAACACATACAATTTTTAAAGATAAGAAATGTTTTCAATATTTAACATTATATAGAGATAACATCAATACAATATATGGGTCATAGATCCTAATTGAAGACTCTGCAAGAGTCGATATTATGTTACCAAAAGGAACAAAATTTTATATTGATGATACTTTGTATTTTTCAAAATTTAGAAGAAAATTACTCAATTTTAAAGATATTCGTCGTAACGGTTATCATGTTGAAACCATAAATGAAAATAGTTATGAATATCTTTACATTATAAAAATAAATTTGGACCATAAATTCATATTGGAAAAACTACTAGTCTTCTCTTCTACATTATATTATATAACCTTGAAAACAATTGAATCATGTCATAATACTCCATAAGTACTCTGATCTAAAGATCTTTATGCTTTGATGTAATCGTCTTAGTCATTTGGGATCAATCATGATGTGTAGAATAATTGAGAATTCAAATAGACATCCCTTAAAGAACCAGAATATTTTCTTTCCAAGTGATTATCCATGTGTAGCGTGTTCCAAAGGAAATATAATTATCAGAACATCCCCTTCCAAGTTAATTATTGAATCTTACTCATTTTATAAAGAATCCATGGAGATATATGTGGACTTATACATCTACCATGTGGTCCATTTAGATATTTTATGAGTTTAATATATGCATCAACTAGATAGTCACATGTTTGATTTCTCTCTACCCAAAATGTTGCATTTATTAGACTTCTTGCAAAAATTATTAGATTACGGGCTCAATTTCCTGATTATCCAACTCAGTCTAATCAGTTGGATAATGCAGAGGAATTTACATATGAAACTTTTGATGATTATTGCATGTCGGTTGAGATTAATGTTGAACATCCTATTCCCTTTACACATACTCAGAAAGGTTTAGCTGAGTCATTTATTAAACATATGCAATTAATTACTTTACCATTATTTTTTAAAACAAAACTACCTCTATGCTTGGGGACATGCAATCTTGCATGTTGCATTCTTGGTTCAAATAAAACCAATTGCCTATAATAAATATTCTCTATTGCAACTTGCATTTGGCCAACCATCAAATATTTTTCATCTTTGTACTTTTGGTTGTATTGTGTATGTTCCAATTGCACCTCTCCAACAGAATAAGATGGATCTTCAATGAAGACTTGAAATTTATGTTGGTTTTGATTATCCGTCCATCATTAGATACCTTGACCGTTAATTGAAGATGTTTTTAATGTTCATTTTGAAGATTGTCATTTTAACAATATAGTCTTCTAGCCATTAGGGGGAGAAAAGTTGCCAGAAACACAAAAGTAAATAACATGGAATACTTTGATACAATCTCATCTTGATCCTTGTACAAATCCATATGAATTGGAAGTTCAAAAGATCATTCATTTACAAGCTATTGCAAATTAATTACCAGATTCCTTTATTGATAATAAGAAAATAATGAAGTCTCACATTTCAACTGCTAATACTCAAGTAAAGATCGATGTCCTAGTAGGACAATTAAATAAGGCAAAAATTAATGAGTCTAAAACACACTTGAAGCGTGGAAGACTTATTACTGCAAAGAATAAGATTTTCTAGAAGAGAAAAGTATAAATAAAAGAAATTGATACTCCTGAAAATGTCATATCTAAAAAACAGGCAATAAGAGCTATGGATCCATCCAAACTTTCTATTTAAAAATCTTCCGGAATAGAATCACATCAAGTGGTATCCCCTAGGAATCTCTTGAATCGCAACTAAGATTTAAAGGGTATAAATGTCATAAGTCTAGTGGGTGCCCCTTACTAGTGGGGGCCAGGGACGTTTGGATAGTTGGTTGCTGGAGATAACCATGAGGTCTATTTGATTATGTTTAATTTCATTGTGTTGTAAAAACTATCATTTTCTTTTCTTGTGTCAAATGATTGAAATTGACTACTACTTGGTTATTCTTGAATTTGGTTAAATGTGAAATGTGAAATTATAATTTTCTCCCTGTTTTATAAATGGTTTGCATAATTTTCATTTATACCTGCATGTATTCTTGAGTTTTAATCATAGTCTCACTTACTAAGATTTTGTGAAATCTCACCGTGGTAGTTTTACTACGGTCTATAGATTTTGATGCAAAAAATGAGTCTGGAGGTGGTTGAGCATAGAGATCTGGCACCACCAGAGAATTGAGGATTGGGGTTTTTCCCCCATTTTGATTAAGTGTTGTATATGAAGTTTACAAAAAGAACAGATGACTGTATTATTCATTTGCTTATGGATTCGTGACAAGTGACTTGTGGATATTGTAGTTGGGATGTAATTTAATTTTTTTGGTACTATTAATTAGAATTGATTATGACTTTTTATTCATTAATTACTTATTTAATTTTACTTCTGCTGCGAATATAACTATTCAGCATGTGTGCACACCCTTGTTACAATGAGTAATGGATGTATGACCCGTGTAGCCCATTCCAAAGTCGCGGTCGTTGCTGAGGTGGGGTCTAGGGTGCCACAAAAAGTTTAAGAGGAATAAAACACGAGTTGGATAAAATGAGACCTTCCTGTCTCATACCGTTTCATGGAGGTTGTTGACTTGTATTTGTAAGTGTCATAACTCTCCATTTTTGTCTGCAATTACATGTATGGAATGTATTCATGATTTGTTTGTCCCACTTCTCTATAATGGCACCTAACGTTTGATGTTATGTCAACTCAATTTGTAAGATTTTTGTAATAAAACATGCAGTATAAGTATTTTCAATTACTTTATTTTTAAAGCAAAACCTGTAATATTTGTAAACTCTTATATAACTCGACGTTTAACGAGTTTTTGGCGATATTTAAATAAGAAAATTTTCTACAAACAATAAACTGATAATATTTTTCTTTTCAGTTATCTATTTAGGTTTTATTTGATAACACAACTATTTTCTAATATTTTTAGATGACTACTTTACTATTATTTACAAATAGTTTATTAATATGCACTAATATTAACAATTATTTTATTATTATTTATAAATTATTTAATTACTATTCACAGATTATCAGATAATCTTTACGTCCCAATAAAGCCTAGATTTCACTTCCATTTAAGTAAATCCGTCACTTGTATGGACCCTCTTCACAGCATTGTTTGCTATCATTATGAGACTCCTTCCCGTCTCCCGTAAAGAAATGTTATAATACATGGACTCTTTTAAGAAGTTCTTATACGAAGACATATTTCATGGTAATCTACTGTAAAAATCCAGTAAGTTAATTGTTAGTAATCTTAATTTATAGCTACATGTATGCTGCTACGGTTGGCAGAGGTGGGCATGCAGGGCTATTCACTATCACTAACGTTTGGTTGTTGAAATCAACTTAGTTTAATCTAATTTTAAGTTGAGTCTAACATCCAAATATCCAACTCTCAAATTAATACTAAAGTCATTTCAACTCAAAACTTTTTTATAAGTAGAATCTACAACCTTTTTCAACTCAATATATTTTTATAGGCGGAACTCATAACCTTTTTCAATTTCAATTTTTTTTTATAAATAATACTAAACTCATCTTAAAATTCAAATATATTTAAACTCATTTTATATGGGTCTCACATAACTCTCTCTACTAACTCAACTCACTATTATTCACAAAAAAATAACTCAACTCAACTCAACTCTACTCAATATCCAAATGCAGAAGAGAAGCTAGTGTTAGTATCAGTTGTTATAATTTTGATTTTATCAATTGTTCATTGTCTGTTTCCATGAAATTGCCAGTTGATGAGAAAGTAATGGGTCAAATATTAACTATTTTTAGGATATCATCTTCGGATCAATCTCCTTATTTTTTTAGGACTTGGTTAATTTACTATAATAAAAAAAAGTGACATAATCAATTATGTTAATAGAGTATATAAAAAATACGTAAAAATAGTTGCATACACAATTTTTACACTTTTTTAAACTCTTGCCATTGTTGAATAATAAAAAAGAAATGACGGTACTGCTAATTTGCCAGTTTGTTGCAGGCTAACGGAAGAAAATTATGATCTTAATCAGGTAGTTCCAATTTAATATTTAGAAAATAAATAGATAAATATCTTGCAATTTTGAAGTCTACAACCTACTAATGATCAAGATAAAATGATCGTAGAATATTCCTATAGCTAGTTTAGAAAAACAAGATATAACATACTTTGCTTCATTGTGGTTTTTAGTAGCAGTGTGATAGTCTGTTTATCAAATTATTTTTTAAATCACTTCAATTAATTTTCTCTTAATGAAAAATAGGTAGAGCCATTTCTTTAAATTAGATCCATTTTTTTCTTTTTTGAATTTTATTTTTAAGTTGCACTTGTTTATTTTAAGATGATTGTTAAAGACTTTCATTTTATTAAATCTTATATGTTGTAACTTTTAGTTTATGATCTACAACTTACTGGCTTAGAAGGAGGAAGAGGAAGGAAAAAAAAAAAAAAAAAACCAATTAACTACCTATGGCTATGGTCTGCCTCCACCAACCACGTACTGGCCCCCACATTAATTACGTAATAAAGGGCAGCATGACAGCCACGAAGTACGTACCTAGCACATGCATTGCAGATCATTCCTTCTTTAAGATGACAGATCATTGTCGCTCAACATATTTAATATTGGGTGTGGCTCTTAAATATTATGTGACGTTTGAAGTGTTATAAAATAAAAATAATGAGTTTGGTCTATATTTACGTGAGGTTGAATAATGAATATCAATTTTATATGATTGGAAAATTATCAAGTTTTTTGTACAATTTTTGAAACTTTTTTATGATATGACTTTGCGGGTTTCAGGCTCAGTTTATGTAGCTTCAAATTTGTTCATTAAAGAAATATTTACAATGTATAAACATTTGAACAAATTTTTCATGAGTGAGAGTAATATGCTGAAAACCATGTCAAAGAGGATGTTGTTGAAATATAACAAGTATTGGAGAATTGTGGGAAATTGAACAAGATGTTGTTTATTGCATCTATGCTTGATTCGTACTTCAAGTTGGAAGTTTTGGAGTTTTGTTTTAGAAATATTCTTGGCCATGAGCGAGCATCTGAACTTGTTGATTGGTTAAGGATGATGATTGGGTGGATGTATAAGCAATATTCAAAATCTAATGTAAGTTCAAGTCGGGGCCAATCAAGTGTTGGTTTGACCCAAAGCAACACTTCTTATAATGATGAGGATGATATATTCAATATGTTTCAGCAATATCAAGCATCAAAAGGTGTGGTAGAGTCTAAATCAAAATTGGATAAGTATTTCATGGAAAGTGTGTTAAAGGATCGACACCCGACTTTGATATTCTAATATGGTGGAAGGTGAACTCAATCAGATATCCGATTCTTGCTAATATAGCTCAAGATGTGTTAGCTATTCCGATATTTACTGTTGCTTCTGAGTCGGCATTTAGCGTTGGAGGTCGGGTCTAAAATTCATTTTATAGCTCATTAGTTCCAACAACAGTTGAAGCTCTTATTTGCACACAAAACTGGTTGATGGCTCTCTCTATTAATTATGACTCTCAAGATGTAATGGAAGATGATGAAAGCTACAAGTTAGAAACCGGTAAGATTCATATTTGAAGAATATTTTCTTATGGTCCTTTCAATTAATTATATGTTTAACATTATTTTTTATTTCTTGTAGAGATAACTTTGAAGAATATTTTGAATGAGGTCAATTGAAGATTCTTTGAAGAATACACAATTCTTTGGAAGATGATGAAAGATGATGTAATGGAAGATGATGAAAGCTACAAGATAGAAACCGATAAGATTCATATTTGAAGAAAATTTTTTTATAGTCTTTTCAATTAAATATATGTTTAACATTATTTTTTATTTCTTGTAGAGATAACTTTGAAGAATATTTTGAATAAAGTCGATTGAAGATTTTTTGAAGAATACACAATTCTTTGGGAGTAAGACCTATGGATACAGAAGCCGCTTGTGTATTTTAAAAATTAAATAGGACCTATGGATTTTTGGTTTAGTGTGATTACTAAAAATACATTTATACAACATTATTGGTTTATTAAATGAACACATGAACATTATTGGTTTATTTTTTATATTTATTTTTTAAAACGTTGGTTTAGAAAGTATTGGCAGGGAAGTTGGTTGTAGGAATGATTGGAAAAAATCAAGTTGCTACTAATTTGCAATCACTATATCCAATGGATTTTTTTTTTCTTCTAGAAAATGTAGCCAAAGTCAATGAAGTTAATCAATAGTTTTACCAAATTAATTTACATTTTTGGCATCATCCTATTAAGTACAAGATGAGAAATTGCGCAAAATTTTCGTATCCATTCATTAGTATTAAGAAATGAGAAATTTCTTGAAAGAGTTTTGCTTAGTGGGAATGCTTTATAATTTGCATTTGTCATCTTATTCTCATGGAGAGATGAATTCTACTAATATGAAAATGATCTGTCTTTAAAGACATGTGACATATTCTTAGAAAGTTCTCTATTTGGTTTTCTTCCTAACACATTGCAAGTATAATATATATATATATATATATTTACACACACGTGCCAAAAAAAAAAAAAAATTGGATCGGAACACTATTCTGAAATTGTTATTAGGTCGGGGTATCAGTTATTGGGTGAGCATAATAAAGCCAATTCGGATCGGGTCAAAATGCTTATTTATCAGGTCGGGTCGGTGAACAGTACTAATGAATCAATGATACCTCCTTCCAGTATTCTTTTATTCTTTTATTATTTTTAAAAATAATAAAATAATAAAAATTTTAAAGACATTAAAATAATAAAATAATAATAAGATGGCAGTAAACCTATATCTCATCCTTTTAAAATTTTGCAAACAGCCATCCTTTTAATTAAATAAAGGAAAAACCAATAATAATAAAAGAGTTATATGTATATATATATATTATAAAATCTAATCTAGAAATGTTATTTAGGGGATCAAATCTAATTTTAAATATAATCTAAGAAATAACTTTTGACCGAATGGGTGATTAGTCAAAATAATTATTTTATATTAAAAAAATGACGTAACCAATCACATGAGTGGAGTACATAAAAGTAACTGTACATAAAAGTTTGGTTAAATAAAAAAAATATCATATAACCTATACAATAAGATGTTAAAAAGAATTAATCCTTATGGCTAAGCTGAGCTTGATACTTGTTCAATAAATAAAGTTAAAGGACATAAATTTTTTTTCTTTATTATTTATTTTTAGTTTATATAAACCTAAAATATACCCCACCCCGAAGAACTCCTTGGATACTTTCATGCCACGATATTGGGGGTGGCCTAATATATAATCGGGATGAATACAGCTCGTAAGCCCCTCTTAACATTATTTGTTCTAATTTTTCTACAAGATCTAGCTATACTACTATCCATCATAGATTTCATCATTTTGATGATCATACTTACCAAAGAATTTTAAATAATTTCATATATATTAATTGATAATCATTTAAAATAAATGAAATTAACACGTGTTAATTAGTTGAATAAGTAAATTTAAATTAGAAAATAATATTTCTCTTTCTACAATTGATAGAAACAAGAAAATTTCTATAACCTTCTTTCTACTCATCTCCCAAATAAATGCACCTTAGCAAAAGCATTAGTTAGCCCAGCATATGACCAATTTAAAGTCTATATATAGCTAGAAAATAGTTGCCAATATTCATTGAGCCTTTCCAAAAATGATAACCCTCAAGTCTACTTCCACCATCGTTCCGAGCAAGCCTACCCCAAGTGGCACACTATGGCTATCTGAGAGCGACCAAAGAATGCAATGGACTCATGCACCACTCATCTGTATCTACAAAACCACCGGCAATAACAATGAGAAAACAACAACACTTGAGACTTTGAAAGATTCGCTAAGCCGCACATTGGTTCCCTATTACCCACTAGCTGGTCGACTACACTGGATTCATGGTGGCCGATTGGAACTCCATTGCAATGCCAAGGGAGCGCAGGTACTGGAAGCTTATTCAGAAGCAAAACTTGATGACCTTGGCGACTTTGCACCAACGGAGGCAATTGAAGATCTGGTCCCCAAGGTTGATTATGGTAGTCCGATTGAGGACTGGCCCTTGCTGCTGGTGCAAGTCACAAGGTTTAGCTGCGGTGGTCTCTGTGTTGGAACAGCCATGTCCCACACAATGGCTGATGGATGGTCTGCAGCTAACTTCTTCAACGCATGGGCCAAGGTGGCTCGGGGAAATGAACTCGAGGAGAATGAGATACCGTTTCATGATCGCACTATATTACGATCACCTGAGCCACTTATGCCTCCACGCTTTGATCATATAGAGTTCACAAAGCCACCACTCCTAATAGGACACACTGATGCCAAAGAGGTGCAGAAGAAAAAAAGTTGTGTCACCTTATTGAAAGTCACCAGAGAGCAAGTCGAGCGACTAAAAAAGAAAGCGAATGAGATTCCTTATCAGGACACGGAAATGGTGTCGACGCGACCTTATTCTCGATACGAAACTATTGCTAGCCACTTATGGAGGTGTATATGCAAGGCGCGAGCAGGCAATATCTCTCAACCAACAAGAGTTTACACAATGCTTGAGTTTCGTAGCCGCTTGAAGCCACCGCCCCCTCTACGATACTTTGGGAACGCGGTTCTTCAGACTGTGACATCAAATTGTGTCCATGGAGACCTCTTGGCCAAGCCATTAAGCTTTGGTGCTGGGAAATTAAGGGAAGCCATCGAGCGTATGACAGATGAGTATATAAGGTCTGCTCTTGATTTTATAGCTAGCCAAGAGAATGTGATTCCTTTGAGAAGTAGCTTCCACATTCGTGCATATACTGAAACACCAAATTTCTTAGGTAATCCCAACGTTTATATAGGATGTTGGATCAATTTGCCATTTTATGGTATAGATTATGGGTGGGGAAAGCCAATATACGTCGGTCCCGGATTGTTAAATGATGATGGCAAAGCATTCATCATGTCAAGTCCAGCTGCTGATGGATCTCTCGTCATAGCACTCCGTTTGCAAACAGATTACATGGATTCTTTTAAGAAGTTCTTCTATGAGGACATATGTTATGGTAATGGGATGTAAAACATCTGGTAACTTATTATCACTCTTTATATATATATATGGAATATTCTATATATATATATATCTACATATTTATTGCTAGGGTTGGCACTAGAAGTTGGTATTATTTTATTAAAATCGTGTTATTTGTAGGATAAATGTGGGAAGCTGTTGTTGGCAGTTATGTTGGTTTTATCAAGTTCTTTGTTTGTTTTCATGAGTAGCTTGTTATTGAGAATAAAAGAGATCTAAGTGATTGGATATCAACTAGCTAATAGTTTTGCATATATCATGCATGCATGGTTGTAATCTTCTTATTTTTTAGGACTTGATCAGATCTTAATCAGGTGAAATGGGCAAGTTAAAAGAATAAAAGAACTGGTATATTTTTTCCTGTTTCAGATCATGATGTTAGTTGCTCATGAAAATTATGATCCAAGGTTTACAAAGCGTCGAGAATACAGCAGTTACATCGATCTCCCCACCGAATACCAATATATATATATATATATATTGTGCCTTAACTTCCAAATAAAAACAGAAATTTTAAGAGGAAAAAAACAGGAGTACATTGAAATGAGATCTTCTTGCCTCATGCTGCTTAATGGTGGTACTTGACTTATTTTTGTAAGTGTCATAACCCTCCATTTTTGTCTTCAATTACATGGATCATGTGTGGATTTGTTAGTCCCACTTATCTATACTTAATGGCACCAATCGATCGTTTGATCTCATGTCAACTCAATTTGTAAGCAGGTAATTTTAATAAAACATCTAGTATAAGTGCTTTTAATTTCTTTATTTTTAAAGCAAAACATATATTATTTGTGAACTCCATATTTATAGTGATTAAATTTTAAGCGATTATATATAATTCTGTTAATGCCTTAATTTTTACTACACACTAGAAGGGAGGAAAAAATATTCCCGGCTCACAATGGTGATTTGGGTGTCAGTAAGGTGCTTTTCACGTTCATCGATCCATAAAATAAATAGTAAACAAGCAAATAAAAATAAATAAAGAGAGACATGGGGATCAATTTACGTGGTTTGGCATAATATCTATGTCCACCGGTTGTTTGAGAGCAAAATTCACTATAATGGATGATTTTACAGTCTCTTATAGCCTAACATATCTCACAATATAATGGAGAAATATGATGGAGTCGCTATCATGTGTAGTTGAACTTGTATGTAGGGAGTCTAGGTGGAGAGCTCTTGTGGAGAGAACTTTTGTAGAGATCTCCTCCTTTTATAGATATCAATTTTCTTCCTTGAAGTGATAGAATCTAACTTGCCTTGCGAAATATCATGACAAAATGGACACAATTGTAATTTCATCTTTATTTTTTCTTCTGTAATATGGTTGTCGTATAGCATTTTTATTCCTTTAATATTCAGCTTGTATAAATAGGCTACTGTACATGGACTTTATTAATTCAATACATTTTACACGTTTTTCTCCAGAAGCCTCTTCTTCTTTTCGTCTTCTTACTCTACTAGGGTTTCTCTTCTCTGAGTGTATTCTACACTTTACATGGTATCAGTCCATAACAGTCCATTATGATCACTTTACAGTCCATTTATTTTAAATATTCATTGGCCTTTTTACAATATATCAAAGGCACTCCTAGACATGGACTTTTTTTTCCAACCGATAATACATTGTCTCTTAAGGCTTTTGCTGATTCTGATTGGGCTTCTTGTCCTAACAGTAGACGCTCTACAAGTGGTTACTGTGCTTTTCTTGAAAATTCTTTGGTTTCATGGAAGACCAAGAAATAGACAACTGTCTCTACATCTTTTGTCGAGGCTGAGTATCAATCAATGGCCTCTACTACTTGTGATATCATTTGGTTTTTGACCTTATTATCTGATTTTGGTGTTTCACATTCTCATAGTGCTCAACTTTTTTGTGATAGTCTGGCCGCCTTACATATTGCTGCTAATCCAGTTTTCCATGAAAGAACGAAGCATATTGAGCTAGACTACCATTTTATTCAGGAAAAAGTACAAGCTAGTGTTATCAAGACCTTTCATTTGCCTTTTGAACATCAACTTGCTGATGTCTTAACCAAACCTCTTGGTCATCACCAATTTCATCATTTAGTTTCCAAGATGGGAATACATTCTATCTATTCTCCATCTTGAAGGGGGTATCAGGACATAATGGACACCATTTAAAGTGATTTTACCATAGCATTCTTAAATCGTTTTGTTTTCCATGGCTCCTGCTGCTAAATCTGTTTCTGAGGATACAACTTCTCCCTATTTCCTTCATCCGAGTAACAGTCCTGGTGTCCTTTTGGTCACTCAACCTCTTCTCGGAGAAAATTATCACGCATGGTCTCGATCGATGACCATGGCTCTTTCTGCGAAGAATAAACTCGGATTTATTGATGGCTCTGTCCCTAAGCCTTCAGATCCGACAGATTCTCATTTCAATATGTGGCTCCGGTGCAATAATATGGTGATATCTTGGCTTTTAAACTCTGTTTCTACTGAAATTTCTTCTAGTATCTTGTATATTGCGACTGCCTATGAGATTTGGTTAGATCTTAAGGAACGATTTTCTCAAAAAAATGGACCTCGCATTTTTCATCTACAAAAATCTATTTCCTCTCTTATTCAGCGTTCTCTTTCGCTGAGTAACTATTTTACTCGTCTTAAGGGCCTTTGGGATGAAATTTCTAATTACAAGCCTATTCCCGCTTGTTCTTGTGGTGCTGTACGAATGTTGAACTCTTATGCTCAACAGGAACGTATTTTATAGTTTTTGGTTGGATTGAATTAGTCTTTTGCACCTGCTCGTGCACAGATTTTACTAATGGAGCCTCTGCCTCCTCTGAATAAAGTGTTTTCTCTTGTTTTACAAGAGGAACAACAACGAGAGATTTCCTCTGTCTCTTTGCCTTCTGTTGATTCTCATGTATTTTCTTCTCATGTTGATCACACCAGATTTGTTAAATCTTTTTCAAGGAAGGATAGACTAGTATGTAAACATTGTAAAATTACTGGCCACGTGATTGAAAAGTGCTTCAAGTTGCATGGATTCCCTCCTGGCTACAAGCCAAAACCGAGGCAACAGTCCATGGCTAATACTACTGTCCTTAGTGATAGTAAACCCTCGGCTATTTCTCCTTTTTCATTGACTGAGGCTCAGTATCAGCAGCTTTTGTCCATGCTACCTTCTCCTAAGTCTGTCGATCTAGCTACTTATGCTGCCAATACAATTGTTTCAAATAGCTGTTCTGGTATTTTTTTTTTTTTTTTTTTACTTCTGATAATACTTATTCTGTTTTTTCTGCTACTCAGTATATTCCTTTTGATTCTCATTCATGGATCTTAGATACTAGGGCCACTGATCATATGGTTCCCTCTATTGATTGTTTCACTTCTCCTGCTCGCTCTATTAATGCTTCTGTGAAGCTTCCTAATGGTCAATATGTTGTTGTTACACATATTGGCTCTGTTTCTATCTCTGAGCATCTTGTTCTACATGATCTTCTATGTGTTCCAACTTTTCATTTCAAATTGATTTCTATTAGCAAGTTAACCCAATCACTAACTTGTTCCTTCTTATTTTCCTCTGACATTTGTCTCATATAGGACCTGATTCGTTGGAGGCTGATTGGAGTGGGTAGATTGCAAGGAGGTCTTTACATACTGCAACAATCAGACCGTTCTAATTCTATTTCTACTTCACATATTGCTTGTTTACCTTAAACATTTTATACATCTGTTTGTTCAAATACCTCCAAATGCTCAAATTATGAGCTTTAGCATAATAGACTTGGCCATCCTTCTCATTCTAAGATGCTGTTTGTGAATAATTTTGTTTCTAAATTGACTACTCCATGCCATCCTTGCATGATATGTCCTTTAGCTAAACCAAAAAAAATTACCATTTCCTAATAATGCTCATTTGTCTGTTGCTCCATTTGACCTAGTTCACTGTGATGTTTGGGGTCCATATTTAGTACCTACTGTTGAAGGTTACAAATATTTTTTTACTATTGTTGATGATTCAACTCGTGCTACATGGCTTTATCTTTTTAAACATAAATCTGAAGTGTCACATATCTTTACAGTTTTTTACAAAATGATTAAAACACAATTTTCCTCAAAAATAAAATCAATTCGTACTGATCATGGCACTGGATTTTCTTTTGATTCCTTTTAGCATTCTAAAGGCATATTGCATCAATATAGTTGTGTTGAAACCCCTCAACAAAATTTTGTTATGGAGAGAAAGCATCAACATATCCTTAATGTGGCTAGAACGATAATGATTCAGTCTCATCTGCCTATTAATTTTTGGGGTGATGCTGTTTTAACAGCAACTTATCTCATTAATAGGCTTCCTACTCCTCTTTTAAACCAAAAATCTCCCTTTGAGCTTTTGTTTAACACTATTCCTTCTTATGATCATCTTAGAACTTTTGGTTGCCTTTGTTTTGCTTCAACCTTACAAAGATCTCGAACTAAGTTTGATCCTAAAGCTAGAACTTCTGTTTTTCTTGGCTATCCTTTTGGAATCAAAGGCTACAAACTTCTTGATTTAAAAACTAATCAAACTTTTATATCAAGAAATGTTGTTTTTCATGAACATATTTTTCCTTTTATATCTTCACATAAATCTGAATTTTCTTCCATGTTCCTTGTTGATTATTCAACTTTAGATTTTTTAACTATACCATCAACTTTAGATTCCCCTACCTTACTTATCCACTCTACTTCATCTTTTCCTCAAATTGATCCAATTGTTCAAACCCCTTCTAATCCTATACCTTCTGCTTCTATACCTTCTGATATTCCTAGACGATCCTCTAGAGTCAGAAAGGTACCTGATTACTTGTAGAATTTTCACTATAACTCCTCTTTTACACACTACACATCAAATCCTTCAACAATTTTCCCTTCATCAGGTTCTTCTTGTCCTTCAGTTTTTTCTCCTAAATATGATATTCTCAATTTTTTATCTTATGCTAATCTTTCTTCTTCCCATAAATCCTTTGTCATGTCCATTTCTGCTGATACTGAACCCGAGTTCTATCATCAAGCTGTCAAGCATTCTCATTGGAGAGATGCCATGTCAGTTGAGATTGCAGCCTTGGAACTTAATAATACTTGGACTGTTACTTCTTTACCTCCTGGTAAGAAGCCTATTGGTTGCAAATGGGTTTTTAAGATTAAATACCGTGCTGATAGATCCATTGAGAGATATAAGGCAAGGCCGTTGCCAAGGGTTATACTCAAACTGAAGGATTGCACTATTTTGAAACCTTTTTTCCTGTTGCTAAAATGGCAACTGTTCAATCTCTTTTGGCCATAGCTGCTGCGAAAGGTTGGCATCTTACACAGCTTGATGTTAATAATGCTTTTTTGCATGGGGATTTTTTTGAAAAAGTATACATGGTTTTACCTCCTGGTTTTCATATTAAAGGGGGGGGGGGGGTCTCAAGTTTGCAAGTTAAATAAATCCCTCTATGGTTTGAAACAAGCCTCACCGCAGTGGTTCTCCAAGTTTTCTAACTCTATCCTCAGCTTGGGTTTTCAACAATCCAAAGCTGATTATTCTCTCTTTACTAAAACTGAGGGTTCATCTTTTATTGCCCTTCTTGTCTATGTTGATGACATTCTCATAGCTAGTAATGATATGCAACCTGTTGAGTCTTTAAAGTCCTTGCTTAATGAGAAGTTTAAGCTTAAGGACCTTGGCAAACTCAAATATTTTCTTAGTTTGGAAGTGGCACGTTCTCCTACTGGTATTTCATTATGTCAGAGAAAATATTCACTGGAAATTCTTCAAGATGTTGGTCTTCTTGCTTCTAAACTTTTTACTTTTCCTATGGAACAGAACATTAAGTTGAGTAAGGATGTGGGAGACCTGTTGCCTGACCCTACAGTTTATAGCTTGTAGGGCGCCTTCTTTACCTCACATTAACTCGGCCAGATTTATGTTACTATGTCAATAGACTTAGTCAATATATGGCTAAGCCTAGACAGCCTCATTTACAAGCTGCCTACAGAATTTTACAATATATCAAAGGCACTCCTAGACATGAACTTTTTTTTCCAGCTGATAATACATGGTCTCTTAAAGCTTTTGCTGATTCTGATTGGGCTTCTTGTCCTGACAGTAGACGCTCTACAAGTGGTTATTGTGTTTTTCTTGAAAATTCTTTGGTTTCATGGAAGACCAAGAAATAGACAACTGTCTCTAGATCTTTTGCCGAGGCTGAGTATCGATCAATGGCCTCTACTACTTGTGATATCATTTGGTTTCTAACCTTATTATCTGATTTTGGTGTTTCACATTCTCATAGTGCTGAACTTTTTTGTGATAGTCAGGCCGCCTTACATATTGCTGCTAATCCAGTTTCCATGAAAGAACGAAGCATATTGAGCTAGACTGCCATTTTATTAGGGAAAAAGTACAAGCTGGTGTTATCAAGACATTTCATTTGCCTTCTGAACATCAGCTAGCTGATGTCTTAACCAAACCTCTTGGTTATCACCAATTTCATCATTTAGTTTTCAAGATGGGAATACATTCTATCCATTCTCCATCTTGAAGGGGGGTATCAGGACATAATGGACACAATTGTAATTTCATCTTTATTTTTTCTTCTGTAATATGGTTGTCGTATAACATTTTTATTCTTTTAATATTTAACTTGTATAAATAGGCTACTGTACATGGACTTTATTAATTCAATACATTTTACACGTTTTTCTCCAGAAGCCTCTTCTTCTTTTCGTCTTCTTGCTCTGCTAGGGTTTCTCTTCTCTGAGTATATTCTACACTTTACATGAAACCTTTTCCTTTTAGAAGTCTGAGCCAACTTCTTTTGGTTTATTTCTTTTTTACCTTATCTCTTCATTTTATTATCTCTTCACCCTTATTATTAGTTATAGGTTTTCAACGGGTTGGAGCCAATTAATCAATTTAGTCCCTAACAAATAATTCTTTTAATAAGTTTTTGTTATTGAAATAAGAAAGTTTTCTACAAACAACAATACGATAGAAATCTTCTTTTTACTCATTTACTTTCATTTTAAGTAAATCCCATCGTTATTAATGATTCTTATCATCTCATCTCCATGAGACTCCACCTGGCCGTCTGCCGAAAGGAAATTTTATAGTATATATATATATAAAACATGTTGATACAAATTTATATAATGACCATTTACTACCAAAATAAGTCAATTTTTATCGTAAATAGTTATTTTTGACACAAATAATTATTTTTCTTGTAATTATGAAGGGTATTAATAATATGGTGATACATATAAGAGTAATGTTGTACACCACACTCTCATCTTATTTAAGTAAGATGTGACTCAGATTTCTTAGGAAGTTCCAATGTTTTCGTGGGGAGCAAATTAATTGACATTATAGTAGATCGAGATCAGATTTTGGTTGGGGAAAGCCAATCTGCATATATGTGTTGGTCCCAGATTGTTAAATGATGAAGGGAAAACATTCATCATGCCGTCGCTGATGGATCTCTCATCATAATACTCGTCTACTTGCAAACAAAATACATGGACTCTTTTAAGAAGTTGTTCTACGAGGCCTGACATATTTCACGGTAATGATTCGTACAAATCCAGCAAGTTAAAAATTAGTAGTAATCTTAATTTATAACTACATATATGTTGCTAGAACTTAATATATATTACTCAAATAACGCATTAATATTGTTTTAAAAAATTATTGATCATAGGACGTTTATCGCAAACAGGAATTTTTTTTTTTTTTTTAGGGATTTCCTCCAAATAAACCAAATTATCATCTTAATTACTTTCGAGCTTATTTTTATAGTTGAGAAAAAAAAAAAAACACCAATAGTTGTTATGACTTTTCTTTTATAGTCGCAAATAGTCTTAAATGTTGTCACAAAACATCACCAACCATGGTTAACTACTGTCAGTAGAATTTTTCCCAACAATCTTTTCTCGCCGGACAAAAGTCATTTATGATATGATTTTTTGTCGCAAATAATTTTAAGCGACGATTATATCGCAACAAAAAATATGTTCCGTTGTGAAGGTCATACAAATTTGTTTTGGTCGCAAATACTTGTTTGCGTTGATTAAGATTGATGTAAATAAGTATTTGTGAACAAAAAATTTATTCCCAGCGAACATATATTGCTGGAAATAGTGTGGAACAAAATTAAAAAAAATAGTATTGAAAAAAATACATTAAAACAGTACACATCTTACATTAATTACAATCCAGAAAACAATTACACAAAGGACTTGCTTTATATTCTAAACAATTACATTATATTACAATCCATAAAAACTCTTATATACATTAGATTACAATCCATAAAACAATTACAGTATATTCGAAGTGTGCAACTTTAGATTTCTCAAGGCACATCAAAGTACAAGATCTATAATCATGTATTATCAAGTACAACATACTAGCATAAATCTTTGTATCGGGTTTCTACAAAAATATTCGACATCACCCTCAAATAATTATAAAACAAAAATGCTAAAGATATTAGTGGAAATGAAAGGGGGAAGGCAAGAAGCATGTTCATAAATTGTTCATCTAAACTCAGAAAGCATAAAACACTTGATAGCATTAATATGTATACATGGCCTAGTCTAAGAATCAATCCCCTTTTTCACTTGTGTTAGAAGATTAATTGTGTTAAGGTCTGGCCTAGTCAATAAAATTGATCGACATGTATTAATCAAGATAGCCATTCCCATCTTTAAAGAATGTAAAAGGTTTAAATTTATATTAGTGTGATTAAAATTTTTGTTAATAGACAATTTTTTTTAACAAGGGGACTAATATACAAGGCATAACATGCACAAATTAGCATATAAAACCAAACAAGAGGAAAAACAAGAAAATTTTTTCAAAACATAGCAAAAGAAGAACAAGAGACTATTATTCATTACACACTTGCCACTACCTAAAATTTTTAGAGATACAAATTCAAATTTTATGAAATGACAGACATCTACTTGGTAGAAATACCAACTGTGATGAATTATTGTAACCATATTGTCAACTACCATGAACATAGTTGTGCCTAACAACCTTGTCAATTAAACTAATGAAAGATCTTATCAGATGAATTTTTCCCCTTTTTAGGTAGATAAGGCTATATTGAGAAATACCTAAATCATTCAATATAATCATGATTAACTAGAAAAAGCTTAGATGTACATATAGAAGATAAAGAAGTCATAGATGAACACTGTAAGCCAGAAAAGTAAAGCTAGAAAAACTTACAAGTGCATTTTTGTGTACATACTTGGGGATCTCTAGCAACTACAACTTACAAAAAGTCAAACAGGGCAACTCAATAACATAAAGGTAGCCAAAGTTGTCATTTGAGGAGCGTTTTTGCAAGCAAAAGTTGGTATTAAATTGTATTTTGTTTTTCTAGGAAAAAGAAGTTGTAATATGGCAGGCCAACTATATTATTCTTAGAAGGCCACAAACATTTCAAAAAACTAGTGAAAAATCTGATCTAAGTATGTCTCCAATAATCCTCTCCATGAATCCTTGATCAGGCCTAACTTTTCTACCATAAACAAAACTTAGTCATATTAAAAGATGAGAAACCATGGATAAAAAAGATAACAACAACTCCAATACACAAAGCTTTACAAACCTTGGATACCAATTAAGTATCTTGTGAGGGTGACCAATGTAACAAGCCAGAATTGCATATGGTCTTCAAAAAAATATATTAAAAAATGAAATTAATTTCAAAGAAACATCCTAGAGTAATCACCATGCCAAGAACCAAGTTCTCACCCCTGACTTAGAATACAATAAAAATAAAATATATCCCATAGTCTCAATCTCTGAAAACTCCATGCCCAAATAAAAATGTGTAATGAAGAAAACCACCAAATAACCAAGCCTGCAAACTCCATACCCAATTTGAACTAACTATTAAAAGCAACATGGTTTTTTCTCCAGAAAATCACAATATAAGTTGTAAATAGAAAATAGTGCAACGTAATCACAAATACCCAAAACGAGATAATGTAAAGACTAATACCTTAGTTATTTGGGATTGTTGAAAAGGCCAAGTGGATGTTTTAACAAGGTTTGAGAATCTGATGATAGAAGAACCAAATCTAGAGAGGGTGGAGAAAAGACTGAAAGAGGGAGAGGAAAGAGAGATATACACGGGTGAGGGGAGGTCGAGCGAAAGCAGAGGGCTAGTCGCTGGCGACGTGTGGCGGTGATGTTGGTGGAGGCTCATGGTGGTTGGCGGCTGGGCACAAAGGAGGACGAGAGAGGGAGAGATTGGGGAGGGAGAGTGACTGTGTGGGGAATGGGGGGAGAGAGAAAGAGAAGAAAAGAGAAGAGGGGGGAAATTACGGTTGTGGGGAATTAACTTAGGCCCCAAGATGTAAGATTTAAAATTTAGATCCAACGGTGGAGATTAAATTAAATAGAAGATTCAAATTGCATAGATTAAATTTATTTTTTTGCGTCGCTAAAATTTAGACGAAAAAAATTCAATAGGCCATAATAAGTTCTCTTTGTTGTGTCACTCAAATTTAAATGCAAAAACTTATAATTGTGCTATGAAAAAGTTGTAATAATTATTTGAATAACTATTTGGATCTGTAGCATTGAAAATTAGCGACCACTTTAAAAATTGACGCTAATGTCTTCTTTTTGCGCCGCTGAAATTTAGATGCAAAAAGTTCAAATTGCATCACAATAAGTTTACTTTTTTGTGTCACTCTAATTTAGACACAAAAACTTATAATTGTGTCACAAAATTTGTAATAACCATTGGAATGACCATTTCGCAGCAGTTGTGTCAAAAATTAGTGACCCCTTTAAAAACGACGCAAATGTCTTCTTTTTGTATTAATTTTCATGTCGATGGAAATGTTTTGGATGCAAAAAGCCATTTTTGTTGTAGTGCAATTTGCCTGTTTCTTGCAAGTTAACAGAAGAAAATTCTGATCTTAATGATGAGGTAGTTGCAATATAAGTATTCTAATATATATTTAGAAAATAAATAGATAAATATCTTGCAAGTTTGACATACACTTTAGTATTACTTAAATAAATCGTTTTATTTGCAGATGATTAATGTGTGCTTTTCAGTAAAGCAAAGATGGCTGATTGGTCCAAGTTAAAGGAGCTTTTATCTATCTATGGAAGAATACTTTCTATCACAAGCTGGAAGAGAAATCATAATCAAAGTAATGCTTCAAACCATCAGTACTTATGCAATGAGTGTATTTCAATTGCCACAAGTTTTGTGTCTAGAAATAGCTGTTATGCTCTCTAAATTCTGGTGGGGTTATAAGCAGCAAGACAAAAAAATCCAATGAAAAAGTTGGGAGTAAAATGGGGGATTTAAAAAAAAGAGGAGGTATGGGATTTAGAGATATAAATGTTTTAAACCAAGCAATATTGGCTAAACGATGCTAGATACTTTTACATTCTCCAAATTTTCTAGTGGCTTCAATATTTAAGAAAAAATATTTCAAAATAGGTCCCATTATGAAAGCTAAACTGGAGTGGGCACCATCTCAGATTTGGAGAAGTTTGAGAACTGAAATTGATTTGGTGAATTACGATTCTAGGTGGAGAGTTGGCAATGGCAAGAGTATTAATATTTTGGAAAATGAGTGGCTTCCTAAGCCAACATCATTTAGTGTCCAATCGCAATTTAAAAATTTGGGTAGTTAGTCTTTTGTTTGTGAACCATTGATGATAATTTTAAAAGTTGGAAGGAGGAAGTTGCTAACAAAATATTTAATGGAGATAAAGTCAACAATGCATAATATGTAACATTTCTATAAGTAAGAGGGGCAATGAATATAAAGTTATTTGGGGTTATAATAAGAGTGGGTAATCTACTCTTAGAAGTCATATTATGTTGTGAGACTTGAAAAAGAAATTATGCGGATGACAGATGTAATAAGCTGTGTGATTCAGCTGAAATATTGCATATTTTATATATTTAGAATCAATATATTTTAATTAGTTCATGACATTATTATTTGTTTTAGATGGTAAAATGGTTAATAGGCATAAATCTGAGTTGTGATTTAACTTGATTAATATCATAGTTTATACTTAATTTTATAACCTGAGATTTAATTGGGCAGTAATTCCTCACATGCACAATATATTTTTGATATTCTATTTTTCCTTTTAATTTTTTTCTTATTTATTTCTAGTTTATATTTCTTTTTTTAAGCACTCACGCAAGACATGCTAAAATGAGTTTTTATTTCTTTGGTTCTTGGACAAGAGGTGAAATGGGACCACACGTTGCGTTGCCTCATTGTTCTTACGCAGGAAGCTTATTTCTTTTTGGTCTTTGTGGGTTTTGAGAAAATAAAAGGGAAAGAGCAGTTTGCTCTTTTCGGCAAAGAAAGACACTGCACTTTAGGTGCACAGAGGGAGACACAGTGACAGGGGCACACTGACATGCATAATTTTTCCAATAGACTGCACTTCAGCTTTTGAGAGGAGAAAGACATGGAATGCAGGGCTTTAAAGAGGAAAATGAGAGAGGAAGCAGAGAAGAAAAGCACTCCAGCAGTAGGAGCTTTAAAGGACGATGAACCAAAAGGGAAAAACTGGAGTGGGGCTTTCCATACAGAGGAAAAAAAAAAACAGATCATACGGGAGCCTTTCTTGGAGTCTGATAACTTGAGCTTTTGGAAAGGGAAGACTTTTTCCTTTGGTCCACTAAAACGAGAGAGGAAAAAGCGGAGCTATGAGTTTTTCATCTGGGGGGCTGGTTCTTTTTTGTTGGGGTTCGTGGGGGAAAACATATGTTGAAGAGGAGGGAGTTTATTATTTTTTTGGGGTTCTTGGTATCGGGGAGAGCTGGAAGGATTTTGGGGGGTTTTTTTGGGTAAAAAGAAAGAGAGAATGGGGGAAAAGGCTTTTCTTGGAGGGGAACCAAGGGCTTACTTTTTTGGGCTGGGAGCAATAACATAGGTCTCTCTCTCGCTCGGAAGAAAATGCAGCACAGTGATGCATGGACCCAGACGTTGGAGACACAACGAACGAGAGGCTTTCGTTTTGAGGGAGTTCTTATTTTTGCCTCTCTATCTTTTCTCCACTTTTGCTCTACGATATTATTTTCTATTATTATAGTAGGTGTTTTATTTTAGTTTTCTGATGGAGGATATTTTTTTGATTTCCATAGCTCTTGTGATAAATATAGTTGGCTAAATTTTCATACTAAGGTTAGATGTGAAGTCTAATGATTTAGACATTATTTTTGGATCAACATTAGAGTTTATATTGTGAGTTTAATCGATTGAATGGTTCTTTTATTGGATAGTTTGATTATCTATATATTTATCTTGGTTCATTGTGATTTCTGAATAAATTGAAAGCTTGAAAAATCACTAGCTATGATATTCAAACGGGTTTATGAATATTTTAACCATCAATTGTTCATGCTTAACCATTAGTGACTAGTTTTCTTGTCCTTAAATGCTAAATCTTTCAATTACACAGAATCATTATTCTTGTTTATTTGAAGTAAATTGATTAGAGACAATATTCTAAATTATTAGATGGATCCCCGAAACCTTAGTCGTTCTCCATATCGATTTATTTTATCATTTTAGTTTTAGTCTATTACTTTAAAAATCTTCATCTCAGTAATTTTCTCTTCTATTTGATTGCACATTCCTTTTAGTAATTTCTTTTCATTGTTTGAGTTTATTTTCCTTATCATATAAGTTAATTCCTGTGGATTCAACCTTGTTAGGTACTACAACACTTGTATACTTGCAGGTAAAACTGTTATAAATTTTTAGTTCACTAGTATGAGTCAAAGTTTAGGTATAACACTGTGGAAGATGAATGTACATGGTAAGGTAAAAATTTTCATGTGGAAGGTAGGGAATAACACCTTGCCTACAATAAAAAATATCTTTGGCATAAAAGTTTTTGAAAATGCATTATGTCCAATTTTTCAGGTTGAAGATGAAACAATTACACATGTTTTGTGGAGAAATGCAACAATTAGTGATGTGTGGGCAAATAAATCTAGTCCAATTCATAAATGGTCTAACAATGAAATGGATTTCATGTAGCTTTGGGAATAGTTACTTACAAACTTGCAAAAAGAAGAGGTGGAAGGTATAGCTATCACCATGATGGGAACTTGGTGAAGACCTCTACACAAGGGTTCTTTACTAAGAATAAAAAGGAAGAGGGGATAATGTGTCCCTTTGTCTTAGGCCTGTACTAGAAGTGAAGTAACTTGAGTGAGTACCATTAACCATTTAAGCAAAGAGAGAATGTGAGATAATGAAAATTGTGGCGCCCCCGACTCCCACGTATAGAAAGGTGGGAATCGAGACACCATGATGATGAACACAGGTCACGCACCCCAAACAACAAGTGATAAGTGTGTACATGCAAAAAGTGTAAAGCAAACATCACACCGGATAAATTAAAGATACTCAACTAAGTACTAGATTTTTAAATATAGATTCACCAAAATAAAAGCCATTCAAAAGGTTATACAATTATCTAGTAAATATAATACAAAGCCAAAATACACAAACAAAAATGGGAAATAAATCCTATAGCCAACAAGCGACCCTAGGTCACTCCTTCGTCGTAGCCGAAGCCTCATGCTCGACGTCCTCATTTGCATCAAAATCTATAATTCCATAAAATGAAACTATAGGGTAGGATTACCATGGTGAGATTATGACTCTCAGTAAGTAATCAACCAAATAACTCGAGATCAAAACACATTTAAACAATCAACATGTATGCATGCATATGCTGAAACATGCATGAGACCAAAACCCTCATTTTCTCCAAAAATGACCATTCTTCCAATGCACACCAAAAATTCCATTGGCCCAAAAACTTGTCCTTTAAAATATCAACCGCAATTTCCCCAGAAAACTGCCCAATTATAAATTCATTATTTTTCCAGAAAATGGCCCACATAACCATTTATTAGAATCTACCATTTTCTGAGAAAATGGCCTACATATCCAATTATCCCATTAGCATCATGATCTCCTTTAGGGACCATCCACACACCCTAGCTCCCTTTGTTACACTATGTGTAAGGACTTCATCACACTATGGGTAAGGACCGTGCGTGTGACTTCTTAACGAGCAATGCCTAGTGCGTTCGTGACCAAGTGATATGAACCTGCAAGAATGAAATCCCTTGAATCAACAATCAATTTGAAAACTCACCCAAGAAAGCTAATATCAAGTCAATGGAAAAACCTAGACTCGTTGAGAAACTCATTGCAAGAACCTAGATTATATGAAAATCTTGACCCGTTGAAAAACTTGTCTCAAGAACCCATATTACAAAAGAAGAATGCCACAAAGGTTGTGATTTACCTTTGATAAGTTCAAAAGTTCATTCAAGAACAAGAAGAGATAAACTTAGCTCACAATGAAATAAATTTATCAAATTTCATAAAAATTCTTAAAATGTGGCTACAAAGAGTATTTAAATATGCCTTCCCAAAACAAAACCCTAGCAAAACAAAAGTGTGTGTCTATAGTATTGCTACAGTTACTTAGCCTCTTGAAACTCTAGTCCAACAAAATAAAACATATATGGGTCAAGCATTCTCAACCTCAATCATTCTAGACTGATTCTTAAAACTAATAAAAAACCCTTTTAATGACTTAAATAAGTTCAAAGCCTCAATCACATAAACTTAATAATAGGCCCAAATAATAAATCCTTAAATCATAAGTCATGTTGTTCATAGCTTGTATCACGTGGATAAAAACTGAATCTCCTTCTCTCAAGCCCATCTTAAAAGTTGGCCTCTTGCTAGTTTCATTCCAAGTAGCTTGCACCAATCCTTACAAACTAGGTCCAACTTGGTGTCCATCATTCCCCCTCTTCTTAAAAGGGTTTGACCTCGTATCTCCACCTACATCAAAGGGAAAAAAAAATTAGCAACATTGAAAATAGCAGAAACATGATACTTACCTGGAAGATCCATTTGATATGAATTATCAATAATTTTCTCAAGAGTTTGGAATAGTCCATCCAAGCTACTTCTGTCATCAATAGGTAAAGGCATTAGACCAAAAGGTATAAGTGGATTAAAGTCATAATCAATTTCACAATGTGAAGAATTAGAAATAGAATGAACACTCTAATTATATGCAACCTCAATAAATGGCAAACAATACTCCTACAAATGTTCATGAAACACATCTAAAGTTTCCCCACCACCAAAATGATTACTCCAATTATAGGCAAACTCAATGAATGGCAAATGGTACTCCCAAAAGTGCTCATGTAATACGTCTAAAATCTTCCTTACACCAAAGTTACCCAACAAACCACCTTCATGTCTATCACACACAAGCAACTCACGCATAAAACTAGTAAGCACACAAAGTCTATTCTCTCTAAACAAGTACCAATCTAGTTTATGGAACTTAACAAACGATGCTTTCTCACATGTTACATATGCACTCGCAAAGTCATCATCATTAGCATGTAATTTCTTGTCATATTCAAATCTCAATAACTTTGCATTTAAAATAAATAAGGACATACATTCTTGCTAATGCAATAACCACAAAATTTTTCTCACCATGTGTGCATTTGATTACATTAGGAAAAGTCTCAATACAGTCTTCCCACTTAGCATGCATTCTAGTCAAACAACTAACCTTGTCCCTTTAAGTGTGTCAAGGACTTATATTCTTCAAAGAAAGGTTGGATAGGGATTGTCATACTTGTCACAAAGTCAATGTAATGCTCTATCTCTCTGATAGGTGGCAATCTACTAAACATACTGCTAAGAATCATGACCTCATATCCTTGTAACAAAGAAACAACAACACTAGGTAATGAGTTGTTAAATTCGTTAGTATAAAAGCTTACCTTAGCATAAAAACTTACTTTTGTTTTTCATTTTCTCTCTCCAATTTCTCTTTCTTTTTTCTCTCGTTACTCCACTCTTTTTATTGGACTCTCAACGACCTCTCTATTTTCATTTTCACTCTCTCTTTCTCTTGATATTTCGGCCTCATTCCCTTTTTTCTTCTCACTCTTTTTTTCCTTTTCACTCTCTTTTTTTCTTTCACTCTCCTCTTTTTTTGAACTCTCAGCCTCACAATTGCTTTTTAACTCATTCTCTCTTTTCTTTGAGGTTTTAGCCTCACCCTCATATGTTCGTCTCTCTTATTTCTCTCTCTCTCTCTCTCTCTCTCTCTCTCTCTCTCTCTCTCTCTCTCTCTCTCTCATTTTCGACCTCACTATTTATTTTTTTCTCAACCTCACTTCTCAAGTTTGGTTGGTCCTCATGGACTTGTGTTGGAGTTAAAGGAGCAAGTTTGATTATTTTTCCATCATTTTCAGAACTTTACATGTTCCTTAACCCATTATGGATCACACTCCTATCACACTGCCACGGTCTCCCCCAACAAAATATGGCCAGTATGCATAGACACTATATTACAAAGCACCTCATCCTTCTACTTCCTAATTGAAAGAGAAACTAACACTTGCTTATTTACCCTAACCTCTCCACAATCATTCAACCACTGCAACTTGTATGGTCTAGGGTGTTTCAAGGTAATTAAATTTAATTTCTCAACTAAAGTAGTGTTAGTCAAATTCGTACAACTCCCTCCATCAATGATCATACTATATACCTTGTTGTCGATGTGACATCTAGTATGAAAAATGTTCTCTCTATGCTATTTTGTATCATCCATCTTAATTTGTGTATTGAGAGCACGCCTAGCAACAAGAGACTTACCATTCTCTTTATTCTCAAACCCATTCCCAATACTAGGCTCACATCTCCTCCTATCTGTCTCACCTTGTAGATTTCTAATCACTACACTTCGTTGATTCATCCTATCTCTCAATTCCCTAAACACCAAATTCAATCATTCAAAATTTTGTTGCATTGACTACGACACAAAGAATGAATTATCTACCATCCCCTTTGGTGATAAGTCATTTTTGTGAGACATCGTAATGCACTGCACAGAAAGAATGTTAGTGGTAAAAATCTCACACACTCCCTTACATGTTTACAATCGAATAATGGCACTCCACTTGTGTTTCACTCTTAATTGGTTTTTTCCCAATAATAGTCTCACATTCTCTTGCCTTTTACCTCAAGAGTTTTCCCACTCAAGTTCTTTAAGAACTAGTTAAACTAAATCAAGACAATACAATATTGTTTTATTCCAACTAGCTAGTAATAGATCCAAAAAACAAGAACAAGAAACAAGGAATTAAATGACACAAGACTCAATGATTTTGAGCGAAGAAAAGAGTAATTACAAAACAAGATACCAACTAGAATGATATATTCAACCCCTTTGATGATAAAACTCAATTAATAAATTTCTTTCTTTCCCTTTTTTTTCGAGTTTTTTTCTTTTCTTTTCTTTTCTTTTATTTTTCCTTTATTTTCTTTTCTTTTCTCACTAATCCAATTACAAACAACAATATTTCAATTGTGAAAATCAAGCAATTGAATTAAAAAAACACAAGAATTGATAAGGAATTAGAAGAGAATCAATGAAATGGCACTCCAAGCAATTGACAAACTTAGAAATACAAGAAGCCTTAGAATTTTGAAATTCTAGATGATGCAAATTTTGGCAACCCTCAAACAAGGAATTCAGCCACCTTACAATGATGAACACAAAACCCTAATGACCAAGGCAATTTCAGCAAACCCTAAATGATGCAAGGCAGCCCCTTTTTTATTTTTTTATTTTTTTTGTATTTTTTTTTTTTTTTTGTTTTTTGAAACCTTAAAACAATGAAGTCCTAGAATTAAAGATGCAATAATTAAAAGATAGAATCAAACCTGATTGGAAACCTTGCTCTGAATACCAAATGATATGACCCACGGGAATGGAATCCCTTGAACCCATAATCAATTTGAAAACTCACCCAAGAAAGTCAATATCAAGTCAATAGAAAAACCTAGACTAGTTAAGGAACTCGTTTCAAGAACCTAGATTATATGAAAATCTAGACTCGTTGAAGAAATTGTTTCAATAACCCATATTATAAAGGAGGAACGGCATAAAGGTTGTGATTTATCTTTGATAAGTTCAAAAGTTCATTTAAGAACAAGATGAGATAAACTCCACTCATAATGAAATAAATTCATCAAATTTCATAAAACTTCTTAAAATGTGGTTATAAAGAGTATTTAAATAGGCATTCCCAAAACAAAACCCTAACAAAACAAAAATGAGAGTCTTCCAAAAATACCCCAAGTGAATAGTGCGTGGCTACAGTACTACTACAGTAACAGAGCCTCTTGAAATCCCAGTTCAACAAAATAAAACATATTTGGGCCAAGCATCCTCAAGCCCAATTATTCTAGACTAATTTTTACAACTAATAAAAAACCCTTTTAATGAGTTAAACAAGTTCAAATCCTCAATCACATTTGCTTTTGGCATTAATTGGGTGCTTGTGCACTTTGATCTTTTGAAGTTTTGCCTTTCTGTCATTGTAAGTAATTTTTCAAAAGAATTTAATGATATTTAAATATATTTTTATACTAACATATTTTTTGTTGTCCATCTGGTTGTGACGGACCTTGGGTCCATGAAGTGTTGGGAATAATATTGGTAGTTGGTGTCAGATGTGGGCCTTGGGCCGGATTGGAGAATGTGTTGATTTGTGGAGTTGAGCTGTATTTGGGTATTTTTATTTTTTGAGTATTGTGTCATGACATTCATTATTCTGTTGCATGCATTTTCATGTCTCATGATTGAAAACTGAGTTTTCATGTTGAGAAATGATTTTGGGTGTGTGTATCACGACCCTAAATCGAGATGAGGCATTATCTTGGTGAAGCTCCCATGGTCACTTGGGAGCAGATAAAACTGAGTGATATCCCCTAGGTTGTGGCTAGGTGACAATGGGATCGAACTAGATGATAACGCTCTCATGTTGACTCCGTGGCCCCACCACTGGCTGGGGCTAGAGGATGCTTGGAATGATGGGCACTAAGTTGGACATAGTTTGCAAGGATTGGTGCAAGCCACTTGGAATAAAGTTAGCAAGAGCCCAACATTTAAGATGAGCTTTGCAGAGGCAAAAATTGGTTAGGATTAGATGACAATATGATAAGGCTTATCTTATCATTATATTTGAAATTGTTGGATGAATGTAAAATAATTATTGATTTATCTCTAAACAATGTTGAGTCTATCTAGAAGTCTTAAGTGTTGTTTAGATAAGTCATTGAGGTTAAAATCGAGTCCTAGTAGATATGTATATATCCAGAAGAAAGCTGAACAGAGATTAGTCAATACAAAAGAATGTTATCGCGAAATGTTAGCAGTCTGTCGGAACACGTCCTCACAATTGTTGCTAACTGTTAGCATAATCCTACTGTGACTGGAACTTTGTCCAGACTTTCTATTTAAAGGGATTCGGTTTTGTATCTCTGCAAGGAGTTTGAGCCACGAATTCTAAAGAGTATATTCTAAGCATTTATGAGAGAAAATTCACTTGAGAATTTTCGTTGGGTTTATCATATCTTCTTGAGTATGATCATGTTTTGAGTGTGAAGTAACATCGATTGGATTTCAACCTCTAAAGTTTTAGAAGGGAAGTCAACATTTGAAGATCGCTAGAGGTTCTAGCTGCTACTGTGGTAGAAGACAAACGGGTCGTTTTTCTAGGCAAGTAAGAGAGTCAAATTTCAAAGGTTTTGTAATTGATGATTGCTTGTAAATGATTTTCAAATAATAAGGTTGACTTTCCTAGGTTTGGCTGCCCCGTAGGGTTTTACCTTTAAAGAGTTCTTTAAAAAGTTTCCCTTCGTAACCAATCGTTGTGTCTTGCAAGTTTGATTATTTGTTCTAAGTATTTGATTCATTATATAATCTTGATAATTGAGATCTAACCAATTTGTTCAAGGAAATTGGTAGACAATTTCATGGTTTACAGAGGTACGTTGGAAATTTCAATTGGCATGAAAGTGTGGTTCACTCATTCAAGTGTGATCTCTGCCCTTGTAGATCATGTCGACGTCATTATACGTTCCACCATACTTCTATAGAGAAAACTATGCTTATAGGAAAGTTCGTATGAGGGCTTTTCTCATGTCTTTGGATGAGCGTGTATGGCATTCGGTTGAACGAAAATGGACTAAACCCGAGACATCTATAGATGCTTGGACAAAAGATGAAATCAGCAATTACAATTTGAATCGCAAAGGACTTAACGCTATTTTCATGGCGGTATCCTCCAAAAAATTTAAAAGAATCTCCATGTGTGAGATTGCTAAAGAAACTTGAGATATTTTGGAGGTTACACATGAAGGCACAAGAATAGTAAAAAATTTGAAATTGCAAATGCTAACCTCAAAATTTGAAGAGATTAAAATGTTGAAAGATGAAAATTTTAATGATTTTTATGCTAAATTGAATGATATTGTGAATTCCAAGTTTAATCTCGGCAAGAAGGTGGAGGATTCAAGGATCGTGTGGAAGATTCTAAGGTCTTTACCTGAAAGATTTCGACTCAAAGTTACTGCTATTAAAGAAAGTAAAGATCTGGATGCAATAAGGGTAGAAGAGCTGGTAGGTTCTTTACAAACGTATGAATCTTCGCTTCCTCAAGCAAGAAAAGGTAAGTCCATTGCCTTAAAAACTATAGAAGAAAATCATGAGGATTTTTTTGATGAAGAAAGTCTAAATGATGAGGAGAAAGTCTAAATGATGAGGAGATTGCTCTGCTTGTGAGAAAATTCAGAAAATTTATGTCTAATAAAAAGGCGAGTGGTAAACAAAAAGGAGAAAAAAATGTTTTTGTTAAGAAAAACGAATCTGAAAATTGGAAGAAAGAAAAAACTGAGAAAACGAATAAGGTACAGTGTCATGAATGTTCTGGGTATGGTCATATAAGAATTGAGTGTCCAAATTTCAAGAAAAATAAAGGAAAAGCGTTGAATGTCACACTTAGCGATAGTTCAGATTTGAAAGTTCAAACTTATCTTCTGATGGTGAAAAATCTTTTATGGCTTTCTCTACTATTGTGAATGATTTTCCTGAAATTACACTAACAAAATTTGAAAGTGGTTGTGATTACAGTGATTCTGATGTATCACTTGTTGATGCTGATCAAGAACTGAGTTTACGGGAAGCTTACAATGATGTGTGTGAAGAAGTGATCAAATTAAAGAAACTCAATAAGAAGCTATACAAGAAATTCACTGATATGGAGAGTGAGAAAAATAACATGTCTGAGGCATTAGAAATTTCTGATATTGAAATAGCAAGATTAAGGGATCAAAAAATTGCACTAGAAAAGGAATTGGGAAAGGTTCAAGAAAAAACAGCAACACAAAAATTAAAAGAGATGTTGAGTGTTGAAAAGATGAGTAGTGATAGAATTGGCCTGGGGTACATAACTTCAAAGGAGAAAGAAAAACTGATCTCATTATCCACTGCCACAACTTCCACATGTATTGTTTTTGTTAAAGGAAGTCAAGGTAAGAGTTTTCAAAATCATGCTGAACCTAAGCTAGTTTATTCAAAAAATCTGCATGGTAAATTTATTCCTACTTGTCATTATTGTGGTGTTGTTGGTCATATAAGGCTAAATTGCTTTAACTTGAATAAAGTGAAGAAAAATGGAGGTGAAAGAAACCTTAAAAGGAAAAGAAAAAGTATAGAGAATCAAGTTTGTGATATGAGTCAACAAATCAATTTTTCAAATCTCAAACTTGGTGAACTAGCAGATTTTTGCTTTCAAAATAAAGAAAAGATCATACAAAGTGATGTTGATAAAAGGAATAGGCCAAAATTTAAAGCAAAGTGGGTGGTCAAAGAAGATGCCATGTCACATTAATTGATAGGACTACTTGCATGTTCTTGCATTCTTTATATTATTGCATTAGTCTAGGACATGCATTTTATTTTTCTGTTTTGCTTTTATGTTTTTGTTTTTCAGTTTTAAATAAAAAAATATAATATAAAACTTTTCTGGTTTGGTTCAAAGTTTTTCTTTAAAGAAAGTGCATGCTTAATATGTCAAAGTTTGAGCACTTGTGTTCTCACTTAATAAATTCCTGAACCTATGCATATCTCTCCTTTGTGCATACTAACCCTATGGATTATCTTGGCAAAGTTCATTTACAAAGCACTGTGAGGAACTTATATGTATGCATATAATAATTAAATTTTATATTGTTTAATGAGATGCTCATCATAGAGGGAGTTCATGCCTTGAATTGACTAATACTAATTGAACCTAGTACATTAATAAAGAGTTCCCCCTTTGCCAAACACAAAGAATTGATCCATATAGAAAAAGTCGGTGTTAAATCATTGCGGAAAAAGACTAACACCCTACACAAATCTATCTCCTTAAGTCCTTATAGGAAGAATCGTTGCTCTAATCATTGTGGAAAAAGATGAGCAACAAAAATGGATATAAAAAAAGGGGGCTGTGCAAACTAGTGTTTGGAGGAGATGCTCATGTATCTAGGCCCTAGCATAAAGTTTGACTTTTGAGGTGTGTAACAATCTCTTCGGAGCATCTATAAGAAGAAAATACTCATGGATAATATTATAAAAATATATTGAAGAAGAAAATAAAAAGTTGCTACCTTATATAAGTTTGCTCACTCACACACTCACATAAACTTTGACATTCATGATCTTATGAGAAGTGAACATCTTTAGTGATTGTTGCAAATAAGAGGGTGTACTCTATTGAATTTGTTTTGTGAGTTACACTATGTTTGAACTAAGATGCATCTAGGCATGTTACTTGCCCTATTGCTTATTTATATATTTATATAAAAAAAAGTTCAAATTTTTTTTATTTTTATTTTTTCTAATCTCTATTTATTTTGGTTTATATAAAATAAATACAAAAATAAAAATATAAAGTTTTTTTTTTGTTAGTATGAGGTATTGGATAAGTCTGGGAATTGTATTATGAAACAATAGCATAAGTCCCAGTGGGACTTTATGGCTTAGCACGTGCACTGGTCTTAAAAGCCTAGGTTCGGTTTGGTAACAAAACATTTTCATCTCAAACTCAAAATTTTCATCTCATCATTACAACTTTTCCAAATTTCTATACAAAATATAATAAATAATTTAACTTTTTCTTAATTTTTTTAAATCTCAAAACAATAATAATATTAAAATATAATCTTTTAATATTTCATCTTAAACTCAAAATTTTCATCTCACTTACCAAGCAGAACCTTAAGGATTTAAAGACTTAAAACCTCTGCTGCCTCTCTCATTTACTCCCAACCCCCAAACATAAGCCATTCTCAAGACCCATTTCATGGTTCCACGCAAGACCCATTTCACGGTGCCCCTTTCACTCCCTTTCGTCTCTCTTCACTCAAGATTACATACATCCTCTCTTCATTTTCCACCATCACGGTAAGTCTACTCGAATCCACTGATTTTTTTTTCTCTTGTTCCAATTTTATGCTTGGCATGTGGATAGATGGAGTCTGAGTTGTGGGTTTTTATAAGAAGCATTGGGCTGTTCTGTTGAGCTAAGTTGCCCGTAAATGGGTTATTTTTTTGTTATATCTATTTTATGCATGTATTGAGACTCTAAACTACTCTATCATTCAGATAAAAATTTTACGAAAAATGGAAAGAGGAAAGAACTCAACAATAACAAAAGAAAAAGGGAATATCGATGCATGCAGAGTATGTTTAGCAATATCGACAAGGGTTAAAGGACGTAGTTAAGTACAGTCAACTTGCCATTTTAGGGTTGAAGAAAATGGAGTGGTGAAATTGTCTTTAAAAGGGCTGTCGAGAACAGTTGGCTATGATAGAGATATATGCTACCTATAGAAAAGCAATATTAAGATTGCATTTGGGTGGTGAAGTGATCTCAAATATTCTATAAATAATAGTAAAAAATTAATTAAAAAATATTGAATAATATATAGTGAATAGTAATAAAAAGTAGTGAAAAATAATAATGATAAAATAATAAATAGTGACAAAACTACTTCACTAACCAAACGAATCAATTTACTTCTGCATAAGCTGGCCTGCCACCCCATCCTTGACAACATTATATTAGAAGACATGATCATACATGGAAGAAAACTTGAACAACTAAGGTGCCGTTTATATAGTGAGTTGAAATGAGATGCAAGTTAAAAGTTAAATAAAAGAGTAATGATATATATCATACCACTATCCTACTTACATCTCACTATATATGATGTGACGGATTTATCACCCTTTGATGATATAGAAATATGTAATAAATGATCATTAAATAGTGATAAATGTGCCACATCTTACTTAATGGGATGCAAGTGTGATAGTAGTATAGTGTATAGAATTTTTCTAAATAACTTATTGTTATAATATTATTATTGTTTTGAAATTTAAAAAAATTAAATTGTTTATTATATTTTATGTGAAAATTTGAAAAAGTTATAATAATAAGATGAAATGAGATTAGATGAAATATTTCTTATATCCAAACATGGCCAATAGGCCCTAAAATCGACCCTACCAGTTCGGTTCTGCGCTAAACAGACCATCGATCAACCACCAGAAAATTCTGGTTTTGCCAACCGACAACAGACCGTTCAAGGGGGTGGAATCGGCCGGAATCGATTCCAGTCGGTTCACGGTCGATTCGGCAATTTGGGCTGGTTTGGGCCATTGTTTTGTGCTCCTTTGGAGAAGGTTTTTTTTTTTCTCACTTCAATTATTTTTTGGACTTTTTCTACTCAATCTAGTGAATTTATTAGTTAATATTCACAATATTTTAGACTTTTCTTCTTGTATTTTTAAAATTCATTACTAGTTTAAAACAATAAAACTAATATTGTTTTAGAAACTAATAATAGTAAGTAGTAATTACTAAATAATATTCTAAAATCTAATAAGTTAATTAATAATTATTAACTACTAACTACTAAGTAATCAATAAAAATGTCCACTAAATGAGTAGATGTTTAATACAAATACAAACCAACACAAACTGTTTTAAGGAATAAGCAAGCAACTAACACAAATTAAAATTAAAATCTTAGATCTTTAATTCTTCATTTGATATTCGAAAAGTCTTCAATCTTCAATAGTTGTGACACCTGATTGTGCTCCCAACTCTATATAAATATGAAAAAAAAATTAAGATTAAGCATCAAATATTAATAAATTTAGATAATCAAGAAATAAATTAATTTAACTTATAAAAATAAATGAATATTGAATGAATACATTACCAGATTCTACCATAAAGCTATCCACATTATCCATGGCCTCTCAAAGATCAATTAGCGCCAACAGATGTTGCAACCAATTCTGAGTACAAATAAGTGCCTCAACTATTTTCAGAGCCAATGAACTCCGAAACTGATTGAGTACATGCCCTCTTGTACTAGATGCTGATTCTGAGGCAACAGTGGAAATAGGCATGACTAACAAATCTCGTACAATCCTTGCAAGTATAGGATAATTAACCTCATTTTGTCTCCACCAAATCAACAAATCAAAAGATGAACTGAGTGTCTCACAACCATCTGACAAATATCGGTCCACCTCTGTTTTAGAAGCAACAGATTCAATCTCGTTATATGGCTCATACCAATCCATATACAATTGTGACTCTTGATTGTCTTCACTTTCTCTTGTGGGTATAGATGTTGAAGCGGGCACATGTTCTTGACTACTCGAGGTAGAACCAAATGTAGCATTATACTCATCGTATAAGTCAAATAGTAACTGTCTCACACTAGACACCAAATATAATTATCAGGTCTCATCATAAATTTTTTTCAAGTTGCGGGTGAGCAGCCTAACTTATTTCGATGATCAAGCACAACGGCAACCAACAACAACAAGTTCATCTTATCCAATGAACCCCAATACTTATCATATTTCATTCTCATGCTTATGGGCATGTTCATCAAACAACTATTAGAATTCTAACTCAGCCTAACCAATTATTTTGGAGCATGCAAATCTCCACAAAACTTGTATTTTCTGTGACATGAAGGAACCCAGAAAATCGACAAGTGGCATCATAGAACATCTTCAAAAATTTCATAAAAACTCGCACTGTCTCCCACTCATCAGATCTAGGAGGCCCTATATGTCTCTCATTAAAATAAGACAGAAAATTGTAATTCTCACTCTCCATCCGTCTAAAGGCCTTTTCAAATTTCTTAGCCGCATCCAACATCATGTAAGTTGAATTCCATCAGGTTTGCACATCAAGACACAACATTTTTTTTACAATCATTTTTTTTTCTGCACATTTTTTAAACTTGTCTAATCTAGCAGGGGAGGAGCGCACATATCTAACCGCATTTCTAACCATTGTGATGGTATCATTACACTCTTTTAAACCCTCATTCACGACAAAATTTAAAATATGAGAACAACATCTCAAGTGCATATACTTCCCACCCAACACATTCCCCGTCAAAAAATACTTCAAGTAAGAAATTACAGTATCATTTTGAGCTAGCATTATCAACAGTTACAGTAAATATCTTATCAATGCCCCAATCAAGGAGGCACGATTTAATATATTTTCCAATTGTATCCCCTCGATGATTAGGGATTAAACAAAAATTAATGATTTTTTTCTTCAACTTCCAATCATTATCAATGAAATGGGCAATTAGACACATATAATTCAGATTTTGTATCGATGTCCATATATCAGTAGTCAATGAAACTCTCATCTCTCCATCTTTAAACAACTTTTTAAGTTTGGTCTTTTCAGATATAAAAAATTTCATACAGTCTCTTGCAACTGTGACACGATATGACACTTTAAATTTTGGTTCAAGTAACTAAACTAGCTTCCTAAATCCTTGTCCTTCAACAATTCTAAATGGCGATTCATCAATAATTACCATTTCCGCAATGGTTAACCTCACTGCATCTTCACTATATTTGTGGGTTACAAGATTCCTTACCATACCAGTATCACTCTCTCCAATCCCCTCTTCGAGTCTTGCCTCACCCGCCAATGTTTGTTGATATCTATCTAGGGGCCTGCGTTTATAGGAATTGTTTGGACATGCAGATAAGTGATTTTGCATAGTTGAAGTCTCATTCCTCTTTGAGTGGCAAGCGTAAATCTTGTCACAATAGTTACACTTAGCTTTTGGATCATCTATGGGACAACTCTTAACTTTCGTAAAATGATTCCAAACAACTGACGGGTCCTTCCCCTTCCGTTTCCTAGGAAGTAGACAAGTACTACTAGGGGCACTTGAAGGTTTTGGTGTTTGGGTTTCTCTCAAATTAACGGTCTGTTCATCATTATCAAGATCAATTGGAGTTGACGAGGAATCCATCTAACATGTGAAAAATTAAATTCAAAATTAATTAACAAAAAAATTTCCCAAAGTAGAAATTAATTAACTTCAAAATCAATTGTCTAACTATCTTGAATTTGTGTAGCAACAACAACATTATTTTGTTCTCACTTAGACATATTTGTTATAAGTGGAAAAGTACAGAAAGTAATCAGTTGATAAAAACAATTGATAAAAACAATTGAAAACAGTTGATAACCTCTAAAAAGAAAGAGACATGAAACAACATTCAACCTAGTATAAATATGACTGAAGCCACTTCAGATCCTGAGATCTCTTGAATAAAAATAGAAAGAAAGCAAGCTTCGATTTGTTATTCTTATTTTATAGTGAGAACAGCATTATAATCTTCCGAGGGAAATTGGATTGAATAATAAGTTAAGAATTTTTTTAATCAATAAAATATAAAGAAGCAAAATAAAAACAAGAGGTAGAAAGCAGGACATGTAGACTCTTAACTTTAGATATTAGAATATGTATTACATTTGTTTGATAAGAACTGATATGATATGATATGCATGCAAAATCAAGTACATGAATGGAGTCTATCTTTTTCTCTCAATAGTTGGCATTTCTCGTCTACGTCATTTCTTCTCTTTTCCCCTAACTCTAACATGAAAGATTCTTATGCATCTAGATGCAGTACCGAATGACCCAAGAATGGTTATGTTGTATGATCAACAATGAGACATGATTCTACAAAATGAAAAAAAAAAAAAAAAAAAACACAAAACAAAAACAAAAACAAAAACAAAAACAAAAAAAACAAATTAATGTTATGATTGCAAGGATGGTAGGGGCTAAACTAATGCATATGATGTCATCTAGATTTCTTCTTACATGCATCCAGATAGCGAGTTTCAAATCTCTTATCTTCCCATCTCATGCCCTTTTACATAATTGCAAATATATGATAACAAGAAGTAATTATAAAACATTACAGGAAATCTCAAATCAAGCCGCATCCAACAAGTTAACAACTATTACCTTCTAAATGCCAAGAAGGGGCCGACATAGAGCTGAGAAAGGGGAGCCTAGAGTCCGGTCAGACGGAGGCTTCGAGCTAAGGAAGGGGACGACAGCAGTGGCAACCGGCAAGGTAGAGGCAGTGGAGGCTGGAGTCTACCGTCTGGAGAACCCAGAGGAGAAATAGAGAGCAGAGAGAGGAGTGAAATCGAAGGGGGAAAGGCCAAAGGGGCCTTCTTACCCTAATACAAAACGGCACCGTGCCGTTTACTTTATTTTTTTAAGAGTTAAACATTACAAAACAACGCCGTTTCACTCGCTTAAGTGAAACGACATCATTTTATTTATATAAAAATGAAAATATATATATAACGGTTCGATCAGTCAGTTCATCGGGTTTTCCAAAGGTAAATCGTAGACCAAACCGGTTCATGTGAATTTCTCTCGACCGCCAACCGGTTCATTGTTGGTTCCGGCATCCTGAGGTCAGTTCCGGTCGATTTAGGAAGGTTGTTCAGTTTTTTGTACACCCTACAAGTTAGTGTAAAAAAAATGCATGTAACGTATGGATACTATGTACATACTTTCCAACAACTCTACAGTCTCGAACTAGATGAGGACTCTTCAATGACATTATCCGACAACTCCTCCTGAGTGGGAAAGAAGAATCTATCTGCCTCCAAGTCAGAATATGCATTAACGTGTTCTTTTATTTCCCTCAATTGTTCAGTCGTTGTGTCTTCGATCTCTGGAGATCCCTCTTCATGGTATCATACGCAACAGATGGAGGAATCGGCCAAGTTCGAGGTATCCGTAGTTCAGCCACTTGACTAGACTCAAGTTGGTTGTGTGGGGTGTGGGTGGTCAAGTTACTTTCTTCCTTTTGGCATATATGCCAGTAGGTCTAGGTCTCACTCGTCTAATCAATGGGGTCTAATGGTTGGTGCTCCTTGTGGAGCAATGCTCTCTCTTTGTTCTAATATTACAATGCCCGTCATGGTCCAAAATGTGGGTCCTGTGATGTTCTAATTTCTCCCATTGAGTCCAATAAGTGTCAACCATGTTGTTTAACCTTCTTCTTCTACACTCAGCTCTATGCCTCCAAATCTGCCTAGGAGTCATAGCAAATTGTTGTGCGGCTCTCTTGCTTTAAGCCATGTCGATGCTAAAAATAATGAGGGAATTTGGATTACATATGTGAAGAGAAATGGATGTTGTGAGTGCATGTGATGACCCAAGCTTGACTAAACATTTTTGTAAATCATTTAGTTGCCAAAGTTGTTCAAGGGCCTTAGAAATTCTAGTTTGAAAGAGAGGCCTTAGATTTTTGGGATTGAACAACCTAAGCCAAAGTGAAGCTAACCCTAAGACTGTTGGGAGATTTAGCCTTGTAGGAGAATCCAAGCCCAATAGCTCATAGTCCATGATCCAAACCCTTACCACTAGTGCCATGTGTCCACATACAAAGCACTATGTACCTAGTTATGATAGTGGGCTAAGGGGGAGAGAAGTGTTTGGGAGGCCAAGGGAAGGCTTGCACGCCAACCCTAGTGGGTATTTCCAATTGTCAATTGTTTGAGTTCCAAGAAGATCTTCATGGGAAGTGGCACCTAGGGAAGACAAAAGAGGATCATTTCCAAGGGATTTGCATAGGGAAACCCAAAGGACAAAATGTATTTTTGGATTCCCTCATCCACTTGCCCACTCAAGTGTTTTCTTGAGACGTTGCCACTTGCCAACCATGCAAAAGATTCTAGAAGGAATAAGAAGGGACATTCACATGAAATGACTATCCTAACACTAGAATTTTGGCCACTACACTCAAAGACACACACTCACACACCACATGTCACATTAGGGTTACAAAGGGAGCCTTGGGTAAGTGAAAGGTCTCCTAGGGAAGGGGCACTAGAAGATGAAAGATATTCATGGGATTTGGAGTAGAAAGGGGACGGCAAGGGCAAGGCACATGCCCATGCCATGTGTCATACATGCAAGCTTCACTTTTGAAAGATGAAGAGATCTTGTATTTGTTTTACCTTTTTTCCCTAAGGTACATTGCACCTAGACAAAAGTGTAAGGGGCACAAGAGGGTTTTGGCTAAAGGAGGAAGAACCCCACGCGCCCCTACATGCCATACACCGTTTGAATTCAATCCAATGATTGGAGCACCAAGGGTCATTTTCAGCCAAGGGAAGAGGAAAGAAAGAAGGTCACTTGTCCTTCATGCAATGCGTCACTAGCAACCAATGAGATTTTGTTGGAGAGCTCTATTTAAAGGGAGAGGAGCTACATGCCCAAGGGCTCTTCTCTTTTGCCATTTTCATATTTTACATGCTCTCATTCTCTTCACACTCTCTTACACAACCACTTGGAAATTTCCTATACTTTCTCACACTTTCTTTCCAACCAAACAAGGGAAGCTTTAGTTGAGGAGGGATTTTCGACATTAGCAAGGAAGAGACACGGTGAGGACTCAGTTTTCCTTTATTTTCTTCACACACAACGCATTTTCAACTCAACTCAAGAAGAGATGAGAATTTCTAAAGGGTTAGAATATGGTGAAGCACAAACAATTTCAACACCTTTTTCATATGAAGCAAACTAGGATTTCCTAAAAATATTTAAATCCAAAAATGGAAAGCACAAATCCTCCATGTAAACTGCCACTCTTGAGTATTTCCACAATATCTCTATGATCAGAATAAAAACACAAGGAAAACAAAGGGGTTTCTTGACTCAAAACCCTAGAGGCCGAATGGTATAGTTTTGCTTGAGCCCTAGTGGTAACCCTAGAAACCCCACACACTCAAGATCATAGATTTGGATTTTTGGAACCCTCATTCTAACTAGTTATACTTCGATTTACAACTTGCTATTCATTTTTTTATGTGGATTTTTGTAAGTATACACTCAACTTACTTTTTGTTAATAATAGTATATGTTTGTGTAGATCTGTCTCATGTTATCATTGCTTTGCTTGCTGCTTCTTATTTATTTGCTTGAATATGCTCAAAGGATCTTGAATATAATTATGGAGTAAATTTTATGCTTCGGTTTGTGATGAAAAAAACAAGAACAACCTCTGTATGTTTTGGTTTTGCCAAGAATAATGTTGATGATTTGTGAAACTTGATGATCCGGCTATAGTAAGTTTTAGAAGTTTCGGATCTTAGCCAAACACCCTAATTTCATGCTTTGTTTCATTATTCTATGATTTTTATGCAATATGCTTCAAGTTTGGAACATGTTAAAGAGATGTTTTCTCATGATTTTGTACTTGGATGTTTTGGCCAAGACTAGTTTCCATGGTTCCATGTATGTGTTTTGATATCTCATGTATTCTATGTTACCATGCCATGTTTTGAACATGTTACACGTGATTATTTCATGCATGACATTTCATGTGTCATAAGTCCAGTGTAAGATGGTATATGTCTTAAAGTAACATGTCCCATGCATTTAGAAAAAATGTTTTTCAAAGAAAAGAGTTTAAATATTTTATCATGACCCTAAGTGCTAGAGTGGGGGAATGTCTTAGTGAAATTTCTCTATCCACTTTAGAGTGTTTAAGAATAGTGGTAACCCCTGGGTTGACAAAGAACCGCCGACGAGTCTCGAATGGATTCTTTTTAAAGAATTCAAGAACGAGGAAGTGTCTAACACTAGTGGGTGCATAAGGCATGTAACCCAACAAAGTACTGTCAAGTTAATATGAAATGACTCTGTTTATGACATATTCATCAAGTGCATAGACTGTTGATGGTGCGGTAACTAGCAAGAACATGCGATGCAAAGGGAAACCGTGTTGTGTCCACCCTCTGAACAAGAACAAGAGCTCATATGTTATGAATCACTTGATAAAAATCTTGTGATACGTTATGGATCACTTGATGAAAATCTCAAGGTATGTTAAGGATCACTTGATGAAAATCTTGTGATATGTTCTAATAAGGTAAGTTTTGATTAAGATCAGCGTGAAAAGAAAGTCAAAGATGTTTTTCTGAAAATGTCAATGTCTATGTTACGTTTTGAAAATGGTCCAATGTATAAGTCAAGTTTTGGTCAAGTCAAGTGTCAAGTACATGTCCATGCACACATTTCATGATATACCTCTTGTATGTTTGTGTTAACTATAGTATGTGGCATGTATACTTGCTAAGATTTCTCGAAATCTCATTGTGGTAGTTTCGAATACCATTCCCCTCCCGAAATGGTAGAAGTTGATAAAGGTACCCTCAATGCCATAGAACCATGAATTTGGATGGTTCAAGGATAGAGGATGAGTTTACCATAAGAGTTCGACATGACTTCATTGCAGAAGCTTTAGGGCCTGCGGTTCCTCTTTTTCAAGAAATACTTGTCAGTCTTAACGGCTCTAAATTCGACGCTTTGCTCACTGACCCAATAGCAAAGTTGAACTTTGCTTGGAAGTTGGATCTAGTGACCAATACTCTCAAGGACGCTAGCAAGGCCTTTATTGAGGGAAAAGAGTTGGCAAGGGATGCAGGGCTTCTGGAACCAAAGTTCTAGAATTTGCATGGAGTCTTTTTAGTTTTGTCCCTCAATGGATCCTTAGTATTGGAAAGGTTAAAAAGTGAGAATTTAGGAAAGTTTTTGTGGCCTCATTTCTTTTAAGGAAAGGTCCCATCTTTTGGGAGATTAAGAATATACTCTATGCTTTTGGAAAACCATATATATATATGATGGATGTTTTGGGAAGGAAGCAATGTTGGGTATTTTGTTTACTAATGGTACAATGTGCTTTGCAATTGCTTATTGCATTGCTTAGATTATCTAACTTTTATTATTCTGTTGTGATTTTATTGCAAATTGCTAGTATACTTAGGTGCATTACATCTTATTTGTCATGAACATAGGATGTGTAATATGTTGCATGTCTCAACCCCACAGTCTCTATCCATCAGAACAGGACTGATTGGTGTGTCCCCCATAGTGCATGCATTGATGTAGATGCTATTGCGATGTGATGCCAAACAAGTCACAGTCCAAACAAGAACGTGTACTTGGTTCTCATTTCATCTTTTTTTTTTCACCAAGTGGCTTCTTCAATGTTGTGGTTTCGCCTAAGCACCTTCACTAAGGAAATCTTCCGATTTCTAAGCTCCTTTTCTTAACAATCCATGATTTGAATTAGAAGTTCCTCATACGTTAAATTGGGTCGCAATGAAATATCCTCCACACCTATTATCACTTTTATTTGTTCCTTAAAACTTTTCTTAAGAGAAGATACGTGGAATATATCATGAATTCCTCTGAATTCAGTTGGAAGGTCCAACCTATATGCAACTGAACCCACTATTTCCAGTATTTCATATGGTCCTACGTATTTGGGACACCAACAATCTAACAAAAAAGTCGAGGTGACCAACAATGCTTGGAATCTTTAAAAAGAGACTAAATGACAAAAAAGGTGACTAGGCAAAAGAACTTCCTACAGTGTTGTGGGCCTACCAGACCTCGGTCAGAAGTCCAATAGGAGAAACTCCATTCACCCTCCCCTATGGACATGAAGCAATGGCACCCATCGAAGTAGGAATGCCCACTAATTACAAGATCTGACACTTCAATCAAGGTTCCAACTACGAGAAGCTAGAAAAGAGTTCGGCATGTTGGAAGAAAGAAAATTAGAGGTAGAGATAAGGATGACGATCAACAAAAGGAGAGCCAAATGTTGCTTTAACTAGCGAGTCCGACCAAGATCCTTCAAAGCGGGAGACTTGGTACTAAGACAAACAAGGAAAACTACCCAAGATGAAGGGAGGCTGGGGCCGTGATGGGAAGGTCCCTACGTGGTCACTGCTAACAACCGTCCAAGCACCTATCGACTCAAAGATTCGTAGGAAAATGACCTACCACACCAATAAAATGCCGAACACTTGTAGAAATTCTTTTGTTAAAAGTGTAAGCTATGTTTTTTCTCCATAATATATATATATATATAAATGATGAATGAAATTGTGATTGTCTCCCAGGAATGTGTTTTGTCTCATCCAACACCTCCCTCGCCTCATTGACCCTCGTAGTTGTGAGAGAGGTCAAGCAGTGCGTAAGATTAGAATCGCCTCGTTGAGCCTCGTAGGGAAATGACCTACCGCACCAATAAAATGCCGAACACTTGTAGAAATTCTTTTGTTAAAAGTGTAAGCTACGTTTTATCTCCATAATATATATATATATATATATATAAATGATGAATGAAATTGTGATTGTCTCCCAGGAATGTGTTTTGTCTCATCCAACACCTCCGTCACAAGTACGAGCCTCAACGAGGCGATTCTAGTCTTACGCACTGGTTGACCTCTCTCACGACTATGAGAGCCAATGAGGCGAGTCAAGTTTTATGCACTGCTCGACCTCCCTCATGACTATGACGGTCAACGAGGGAGTCAAGTCCTACACATTGCTCGACCTTCGCTACGACAACAAGGCTAGTCTAGTCTTACGCACTACTCAACCTCTATTGTGACAACAAGGCAAGTCCAATCTTTCGCACTACTCGATCTCCCTCATGACTACAAGGGTCAACGAGGTAACTCTAGTTTTACACACTACTCGACCTCTACTACGACAACAAGGCGAGTCCAATCTTACGCACTACTCAACCTTTACTGCGACAATAAGGTGAGTCCAGTCTCACGAACTACCCGACCTCACTCCCATCAAATGATCTCCCTAGTCACTTAGGTTTGACTCTCCTCACACTTATAGTTGGAATTATCCATGTTAATTGATCTGATTTGGTTTAAGCATCATTACACGATCCCCCCCCCCCCCTCCCCCAAACAATGCACTAACTCCCCGTGGGGAGATAGTAGGTAGGTCTAGCCAACTGACTAAGCGACCATCCCCACTAAAAGATCACGATGAGACAAGAAGGGATGAGAACCCCAGCTAGATATTCTAAAATAAAAACCGAGCTTTCAAAGTATCTACACTAAAATAAAAACACAACATATATATCATATATGTTGCTCATTGGAAGTAAAGGGTATCAAAGGATGTGTAATAGATTTTGGGAGGGGCAATGTGGTGGCACCTAGTGGTCGTGGTGTAATATCACAAGTCTAGGGCCCAAGCCCAGACCCAGGCCCATGATGAGCCCAACAGTTGACGAGCATAATTACATCTTGTGGTGAGTTTCTCTCCTTCTTTTCTTCCTTTCTTTCTCCCTTCAATGGTTTCCCCCCCTCCCAAATCCTTCTCCTCCCCATTTCTATTTTCCCCACATTTTTGCAATTGTATTTTCTCCCACCCACAAATCTCTCATCAGACCCACTCTTAATCTCCCTCTCTCATCCATGCGTGAAGTCGTGCAGCACGCCACCACTGTTGGAGCTTGAGTCCTAGTCGTTGCTGCCTCCCACCACCTAGCTCAATGACTGTAAGCATCTTCTCTAAACTTCCATATCTCTCTCATTCTCAGTTTTTCGAATCAGTTTCAACTCTATTTGTGGGTGTTGTAGCAAGCCCCTAGGCCTTTCTCGCTCACCTCCACTTGGTTTTAACCACCATACATCATCGTGTGCTACCACACCAGTAAGCCTATCTTTGTATCTCTCTCTCTCTCTCTCTCTCTCTCTCTCTCTCTCTCTCTCTCTCTCTCTCTCTCTCTCTCTCTCTCTCTCTCTCTCTCTCTCTCTCTCTATGTGGTTATCCCTCTTCTCTGAGATGTAATTCTTCCTCACTGTACACAAGTTGTCGACGGCCACACCCTACCCCACATTATAGTTGCCAATCCACTACACCACAAGCACGATGACACCTCTATCTCTGCTCGTACCACCAATGTTAGTAAGCCCCTGTCGATTCTCTATACGTGTTTTTCCAATATAGATTTTTCCCTCTTTAATTCATACTAACTTTTGCGTATTTTCTCATCAAACAATCAGATATATTTCCCCTTTCACAGTAGCACTTTCCCACTAAGATTAAGTTGTGATTAACTTAGGCCACCAGAGTTGACTTATGCCTCTAACCGCCTAGGTAATTTTCTTCCTTCTGCTTGCTTGGTTTGAGTTTTTTCCATCGCATGACACTCCTAAATACAAAGATTAAATGTTAGTGTTGTTTGCTAATTCACAAGGTAGTATTTACGTCACTGAACAACATCGCTTCACTAGCTAACTCCATTGGCCACCAACGAGATTAGGTATGATAACTAGAGTATTAGACTCTTTTATTGCACTGTAACGTGTATGATAGGTATTATTGGTGATTGCTAGAAAATTTCATGAAAATACATTGGAATGATAGAACATGTAGGTTGTGTGGTTTCTTACTGGAGTGTTATTTTGGGAGTTCTCATGGTTGGGTGAAGTGGATAGAGGAATGGATGATGTTGGTTGTTTGAATTGATGTTGTTGTCAGGGTGTTTTATGTCTAGTTATGGGATGATGTGTGTTAGGCTGGTCGTGTTGAATGTGTTGTAAGTTGTGTGGATGCTCAGGGTTGACATATGGGCTGGTTAATTGGGTCGTTATTGGGTTATGTGTTGTAACAGTCTACTATAAATTCAATAGTAAAATTTCTATAAACTTTAGAAATCTCGTGAAAATTCCATAAGTTTTCATGAATCAACCAATCGCACAGGTTTTAGTCTGTCAACATAATCAATGTTATCACTTACTATGGTGATAGAATTGCGATTTTAATTATTTGAGATAGTTAGAAATGTAAGAATATGTTACGGTCTGTGCCACTAGACTCAACTGATTATTTAGGATTTTATGGTGCAATAACTCATTTTCATAATTTCAGATGAAACGCCTATTTGAAACTGTGAAATTACTTTTAGGGACACTTCGGGGTTGAGTTTTGGTAAACGATTTTCACTTTAGGTTAATATGAATATTTAGAAATTTTCAGTACTAAGTTTATTATGCATTTTTTTGAAGAGAATAGTAACCTCGATAAGTATACTAAGTGCAGTGTTTTCAAAATCACAGTGAGAAATGTCCAAATTAATTTAGAGAAATTTTATTTGGACACTTGTTAAGATCTTAGCCACACAAAGTGAATAGTATTAGACACTTGGCACAAAGAGGAACCATCAAATGGATTTGTGATGGAAATCAAAGTGTGAGATCATGCCACCTAAGCAAAACATTTTTTCATCTGATCAACCAAATTCAGCCAGATCAAAGAGGGTCTCAACTCTAGTAAAACCTGAAATGGTTAAAATCCAATTGAAATTCCAAAAGTTTGGTTGAAACCGAAACCTTAAACGGTTTCCCCAAACCCTAAAGTTTGCATTCAAACCATTTTTGATCCAATTTCTAGCATTGTGTTTAATCATTTGATTAAATCACTTTCACATGTTATTAATTTCTCAAATTATTGTTATGACATCTTTATCCAACTTTTTAAACCTTGGAAATTTGATTGGCTCAAGAAAAATTGAATTTGGGCTTGATAGCATCTCAAACCCTAACCAAACCCCCTTTAAACCCCAAATTAAAGCCCACTTGGTTGAGACCCACGAATTTGGCCTCATTGGCTAAACTTCTAGAAGAAGTTTCCTCCCCTACATGGCAGACCATCCACTGCCCTTGGCTGCACCCAATAGTGCCTTGAGGTGATGAAGAAACCCACCTCATCAACCTTCATACCTCACAGCTTTTGCATGCAGTCCTTTCCCCTCACTATTCTCCACTCTATGTCACATAGCCACCTCCACTCAAGGGTCATTTCCGCCCATATCTTCCCCCTCCAGAAGTCTAGAGTAGTGCAAGACACACTTCTTTCCCTTTAATTACTTCTTCACCCCATTCTTAGAGAAAAACCCAAAAGAGCTCTCTCGGGTAGATTTCTGTGTCTTTTTGCGTGGAGATTTTAGACCCTTTTTAAGTATTTTCACACGATAAATCCTTCATAAAAATTGTTTCTGTTTAAGTATAGTTTCCATATATATATTATTTATATCATTACATGGTCATTTGGTCAGTAAAAAATATTTTTAACCATGAAATGGACATTTTGGGCATGAAACTGGAGAGTATGTTATGTTTTAGAGTTTTTGACCAAGCTAATGAACATATCTTGGTCTGAAAATTTTATGGAGTGTTATTAGCATGTGTTTATGAGTGTTCATTGAGGTTTTTTGGCATTAATAAAGCTTTTGGTGATATATTTTCTTAGATCTAGAAACTTAAAAACTGGAAATGGAAAAACATTTTTATTTGGAAAAAGTTTGAATATTTTGTGATTTGATCTTACTCTAAAGGCTTTGATATTTTTATATGATGATCCAAAGTATCTTATTTTCATGTTAGAATGTTATTTTGAAGATATTTAGTATTAGTTTCAAAGATAAGAGTTTTCTATGCAAGAGGATTTCGATTAGGCCTGAGATTTGATGTTTTTGAATTAGATCCATATTTTATTGATTTTTAGTCATTTGATTTCAAGTTTGATGGTTGGATATTATTTAGGACACATTTTTAAACCATGTAATCCTTTGTTTCGAATATCTCATCTTCTGAAACCATTGATCAAGAGATTTATCAAAACTAGTTAAGAAAAAAGTTTATGTTTTTGGACTAAGTGTAAAACCAAAAACTCCAAGTGTTATTTTGTGGTTTTGGTGACTTTAGTTTGATGATGTGAAGCCTGTTTGATCTTATGATTATGTTATGAATATGTTAGAAGTAAGATTTGATTTTTTGAAATTCTTGGAAATGTTTTGATTTAAGGTCAAAGCTTGTGATCCAAGTGTTTGGATCTCTTTACAAAAAGTTTGATGTTGATTATTAGATTTTTCTAAATGGATGTTTTAAGTATGGTTTTAAACTTAGGATATGAAGATCTTTGTTTGCAAAATTTTAGTTTAAGCATGAGTTTTGAAATTGGAAGGAATTGCAACAAAAATTATGATAAATGGCTTATGGATGTTTCAGCCATAGTGTGTTTTCTATAGTTGTGATTTATTTTAAATTTTTCTGAATTGATATTTGAGTTTATGACAAAATTTACATTCCCTCATGTAATTTTTGAAAATTTTGAGTTAGGATGTGAAATCCTTAAATTAGGAGTAAAATGGTAATTTTACTCTAGTTCATCTCTTTTACACATTTCTAATTGTTAGTAATTAAATTTCTAACTTTTATAATATCCTTTTACAGTTTCTCGTATTTCACGCTTTATTTTCATATAACCCAACAAATGAGGTAAGTTAACTCTTAACTTACTATCAGTTTACTATGTATTTGTGATGGGTAAGGGAACTACAGTTTATATATGTATGTTATAATATATTTCATGTCATGCCACATCATTACATGTTTATCTGTTATGCATGATTTATTCTGTCATAAATATTTATCTGTTACACAATCTATTCTGTCATGTATTGCTATATGTTATAAGTATGCCAAGTTAAGTATGATATATATTACATGTATCTCAAGATATGTAATATTCACTGTTGCAAGTATGTCATGTTAAATATATTGTCTATTACATGTTATATCATGTTATGAAATATTTCTATCTCAAGCAAGTCATATCTTGCAAGTTACGTTCAAGTCAGTTATGTCTAGGATACTCATGATGTAATCATTCTGATTGTCTGGGCATCTCCATTTGTAATTCACACTACGTACTTTTGGCGAAATTATTTTGATTGTCAGAATGCAGTTCAAGTTCAGTTATGCAGATACTCCTAGCGTAATCATTTTGATTGTTAGGGTGTTTTATTTAAAATACTCATGATGGAATCATTCTGATTGTCAGAATATTACTAAGTACTCCTAGTGTAATCATTTTGATTGTTAGGGTACGTGTTTTAAAATACTCATGATGGAATCATTCTGATTGTCAGAGTATTACTAGGTACTCCTAGTGTAATAATTTTGATTATTAGGGTACGTGTTTCAAAATACTCATGATGGAATTATTCTAATTCTCTGAGTATCTCTGATGGAATATGTTGGGCAGAATCATTCTGATTGTTCAATATTCCCGATGAAACGACTGGAAGAATCAATTTGATTATCAGAATTCAAGTCCAAGTTCATGTTCATATCATGTTATACGTTCATGTTTATGTTATGTTCAAACTCACGTTCATGTTATGTTTGTTCATGTTCACATTAAGTTTCAAGTTCATGTTCATATCATGATATGTTCACATTTATGTTATGTTCACATATATATTATGTTCAAGTTTAAGTTCATGTTATGTTATGTTCACGTTCACATTATATTTCAAGTTCACGTTTATGTCATGTTATGCTCAAGTTTATGTTAAGTTCATATTCATGTTTATGTTATATATGTTCATGTTCATACTATGTTTCAAGTCTATGTTATGTATGTTCATGTTCATGCTATATTTCAAGTCCATATCATGTTTTAAGTTCACGTTCATATTATGTTCCTAGTCCATGTTATGTTTTAAGTTCAAGTTCATGTCATGTCAAGTAAAATTCAATTTACGTTTCAGTTCAAGTTATGTCAGTTATGTCATACTATATGTCAAGTTATACTATGTTTATTTACGACTTTAATTATGCATTCATGCTTTTACTGCTATGCATGTATCATTAACCTCTGTAGGAGTTTTTTGTTAATATGAAATCTCATTGTGGTAGTCTCAACTACCATTCCTCCTGAATGGTTGATCTTGTTACAAGACCTAAAGGAGAATCGGAATCCAACGAACTGAACACGGTCGACTAAGCTACGGTGGGACATCGATGATGGCATAGTAATTAACTTAGGTTACTACTTGTACTTATGGAGTTGTATCTCCAATACTCTTTTGATTACAACCATTTTGGACTAGTGTTGTGATCGTGGTTATTTAATATACCTTTATGTATGAAGTATATTTCAAGTATTTGAAATATATTTAGTTTGGTGCATAATATTGCTAAAGAAAAAACAAAATTTATCTGCTGCGAATATTGCATAATGCTAGATACATGTTAGGAACATTGCATCTTATATGTCATAAATAGGGGCAGGTAATCTTGTGTTACATGTCCCGACGCTTCAGATGTCCGTTCGATCTCAAGCGGAATCTAGGGACGTCACATGTGTAATGTGTGGAGAGTGGCTACTGTAGTATTATGGGCTGGTGGTGAGTGCATGATAGTGTAGTCTATGAAATGGTTGAGTGATTTATTATATTATGGAGATAATGAGAAGATTCACTTCTATTTCTACCTAGTTGGCCACCGAGGATAGTACAACCCTACCACGGGGATTAAACATGACTTCTGTTCTGATATGATGCCTTTGATATGATATATTAGGTTGATGTTCAATTATGCTATTTCAAATAACTTTTGTATATGAATATTTTTGAAACTGTCACTCTGATATTTTGAAAACATGTTTTGTTCTCATTCTTAAACTAAATTTTTTTTGTTTTGCATTATGTACTTTGTAAATGGCTCATATTACATTCTAATATATGTTCTCTGCTTACTAAATTGTTGATAGCCACCCCTTTATCTCCACAATATTTTCACATGATTTGGATGTTTTAGCTAAAGATCAAGAATCAGAAACGGGGGATAAGATTGTAGAGCGCAAGGGATAAGTACTATAATTACTGGAGACTATTATTCAATAAATTTGATTAAAAAAAACTTATTAATAATCTATTTTATTATTATCTCATGATGTGGTATTAGATAATATGTTCACAAGTGAAATATAATAATTAGTCTCTAATCATCTAATGTCACATCATAGAATGATGAGATGATAATAAAAATTGAGATAATGAGTAACTCTTTGTTAGATTATTTCATTGATTGAGGAGTTATTGATTTATTTATTGGATTATTGCATTGATGACCTTGTAGAAGGATATATATATATATATATATATTCGGTAGATGAATTTATATTTATGGAGTCTTTGGAAATAGATGAATTTGTGTTTATAAACTCTTTAAAAATTATATTTATATTGTGGGAGATAATTTTTCAGATGGTAAGAACTTCCATACCCTCCGAGTACGGGGCATTACTGTTGGGCCGGTCAGTAAAGGAGGAGGATGCGATGGTCATTGGTTGGGCTGGCAAAAGGGAAGGGAATAGAGTCGACATGCGTGTGGAGGGTTATATGGGATTCTAAGGACTGGTGTTTTGAGATTCTTTGCATGAGAGAATATGTGGGAGGCACCTCAGCTTCCCACAACCGGTCACTAGATGGGGTGGGTCAAGATTGGGTCTGCCAGAATGATGACAGTAAGAAGAAAATCATGAGGTTGGCATATGTACGATAATGGAGCCTAAGAAGTGACAGATCTTAGCGGTATCTAAAATTCTACGAGCCAAAAAAAGAGTTTAAAAAGACAAAAAAAAAAAAAAACAGACAGACAGACAAAACAAAAATAGGAAAGAGAGCGAGCTGGCCAACGAAAAACCGATGTGAAAGAGAAGAAGCTGCAACCAATCCAGGCTAAGAGCATTGGCATTGGCTTCATCAAAAGCCAATGCATCTTTAAAATTTGATGAATATACATAAAACTGCCCTGCATTGGATTCGGTAAAAGCAATTCGGTCAAGTTTTGAGCTACAGTGAATGGTTCACTTCCTTCATATTTGAAAGGCTACTGTATCACTTTCATCTTTATATTTTATTATAATTTTAATACATAGCCGGTTACTTTTCTCTCTCTCTCTCCTTTCCCTCCCCGCGTCTTTCTCCCCCCCTTTCTCTCTTTCTCTCGTTTTCGTCCGAGCTCAGAAAATCGAAAGGGACTCTTCTCCTCCACGCAAAATCAAAGCACATCCATGGTTTCTCTCCTCAAATCAGGTGCGATCTTCTTCTCCATTTTCTTCCCAAGTTTTTTGCTCTCTCCCTTTCTCTATTTTTCTCTGTAACGATATTGGCTCACCGATTCTTCCCCTTGTCTTTTCTTCACGTAGAAGCAGAGTGATTTACTGGATTGCTTCCTTCAGCACTTGGCGCAACGTTCTGCTCCCTTCAGGTTCGTCTCATCTCCTAATTTCTGCAACCCTAGGTCTATCTTTCATTTTTTCTTTTTGTTTGTTTGTTTGTTTTGTTTTGTTTTGAGGTGGAGCCGAGGGTGGTTTTTGTGGTGGTGGGTCTGGGAGAGGATGGGTTGGGGATAATGGGGTGTTAGAGACTGTGGGGTCTATACTTATTAAGCATTCGGATAGGAGAGGATCTGTTTGGAGGAAAAGAAAGGAAAAAGGGGCTACGAATTTATACCCTTAACAAAATTCCCTTAACAAAATCTGTCAAGCATTCTCTTACTGCACTGTCTTCTTTTGTCCTCTCTCCCCTTAACAAAATAGACAAAATGGCCATGAGATATATCCTTTTTATCGTTACATTTTCTAATATGTGAATCTCAGTGTATTAGATGCTGCCCGTGATTAATGTGAGCATCAACACTAAATAAAGTATAACCCAATACTATATTTTCAAAGTGATCATCTCTATCGTTTCTATTTCCTTTTCTTAGTGGTTGTATCTGTCTTCCATGCCTTCCTAATTGCGTTAATCTTGTTGCAATGAATAGCTTTGTATGTTTAATTTAGTTAGATTTTATTACTTAAATAAAATATATTCAGGGTATTTCAAATAAATATACTTACTTCCTCATATATAATAGTACCTTGTACATTGATGGAGAATGTCAACTCATTAAAATATATGAAGAAGAAATTAGTGTATACAAGTAGTTTACATGCAGGCAATTATTCATGCCTAGCTAGTGAGGAGTAGCAAGATTATTGGTGTTACATACCACTGTTTAACACCAAGATTATTTCTGGCTTGAGGGTGCCCTGTTTCTTTCCTTGCCCATGTTTTCTTCGACACTACATACCACTGTGTGAGGTTCATTGGATATTAGATTTATTTGGTCACATAGTAGATGCTGAGCATGCTTAACTAGAAAAAGCATTGGTCACATGGTAGATGCTGACCATGCTTAACTGAATTGTATGATGAAGATTGCAGCTGCCTCCAAAATAAACTGCTTCTATTTCAATCTTTTTATATATAGTTAAATATTTCCTAAGCTACAAGCTAAAATCTGAATCTATTTACACCAAACCTGCTGGATCCATGTTGGTCTTTTCTTTTCTTTTTCTTTTTTCCAAGTAGAAGGGCTGCTACATATGTAAAGCATTTTAACCATCTCAACTGCACTTAACTTACTGCACTTAACTTTGGTGGCTTCCAATGCATATGACTGACTTTGGTTTTATTAATTTTGTGATTTTCTAAGGTGCACTCAGTCTTGCTTTTGGCTCTAGCAACCACACAGATTCTGGTATTGTATTTTGTGGATCCATAACATCTGAAAACCAACTCATGTGTGCTTATAACATTTAGTATTGATTCTTTCTGAAATGAGATTGCTATTCATGCAAATAAATGGTGAACCTGTTTTAGACTTTAAAAAATAAAAATGTTATAGTTGAAATGTACTTCAAAGATTGCTATTTATATAAAACCTGTTTCAGATTTAAGTAGAATTTCAATGAGGTGTTCTATTTTGATTAGTCAAAAATCTCTATGATTTTGTGTCTTAGTAGCAGATTTAAGTAGAATTTCAAACTTAAATTCTCAAAAGTCTTCTATTTTTTTATACTGTTTTTGTGTCTTAGTAGCAGATTTTTTCGTGTCAATTGCAGTCATATACTGCTATATATGCTGATGTTAAAAGCTTGAAATGTACTGTCTTGTTTATTGTGCTGCGATGTATGTGCTGCTTTGTCTGACAACTTAATAATTATAATTCTCCTAGGATGGACAATCTGTTGGATGAGGACCCATTCTTCACCACTCTCTTACAAAGTGGAGGAGAAGGTCCTATTACCACTCCAACATTCTCACAGCATTCTAATGTTGTGGTCGCTTCAACCCCTCTTCACGGTGAAAAGAGGCCTCCAACAAAAAAAGTTCAAAGAGGAGCTTCTTTCACTGTTGAGGAGGATAATGTACTTGTCTCTGGTTGGCTCAACATTAGTATTGATGCCATTCGGGGAACTGATCAGAAATCCACTCAAATGTGGGAGAGGATTTCTGAATTTTATCACGAATATAAAAAACCACAGACTATGAACCGTTCGGTTGGATCATTGATCAATCGTTGGTCCATGATTCAGAAATGCACAAATAAGTTTTGTGCATATCTAGCTCAAGTAGAGTCATTGCACCCGAGTGGTGCAACCGAACAAGATAAGGTATGTACACTTTTCCTTTAATAATATGGTCTATTTATTCAAAGATTTATTATTTGACACTATTCTTTAAAACTTTTTTCAGATTGAAAAGGCAAAAATATTGTACAAAGAGATGGAACGAGGAAATTTCACAATGGACCATTCTTGGAATCTTTTGAGACACCAACCCAAATGGCATCAACATATGAATACGCTGAATACGAGGAGAAAGCCACATGATAAACATCCTTCCAATGAGCAGTCAAGTGAAGTTTTGGGCGATGTTGTGGAGGAGCATGTTGAAAGGCTTGCTGGAAAAAAGGCTGAAAAGGAAAACTTGAGGAAGCGAAAGGCTCAAGAATCATCTGATGCTGAGTTCAACACGACATTAGGAGCAATGACCGAGGATAGACGATTGTTCATGGCGGAGAGAAGAGAATGGCAGACGAAGGCTGATCGTGATAGAGGTGCACAACTGGATCTTGATAAAAGAAAGTTTGATGCTGAGATGATGGGCAAGGATCTTTCTGGTATGAATGCCATGCAGCAAGCCTACTTCCGTAAAGTTCAGAAAAAAATTTGGGAAGAGTCAATGAGTGATGAAGATGGTATATCTGAATGACTTTCTGATTTCCAGCTTGTAGTGGCTGCTTAGCCACAAGACTTCATAATGAAGCATGTGGCTGGGCAGTCACTATGATAATGGATGACTTTCTAATTTTCAGCTTTTTTGAATGGAAATACATTGGAATTTGTGAATGTTAGTTTAGTTTTTGGACTTGGTTTTGTGGATAGAAAATCTGTGAAGTACCCATTTTTTGGAAGTGTTTGTGGATCTGTTTGTATGTGATGAAACTGGATATTTGCTGGAAGTATTTGGTGAATGGAGGTTGTATTCTTAAACTTGTCTGTTGGATCTGTTTGTGGACAATATATATGATAACTGTTTCAGATTTAGTTAGGCTGATTTTGTATGCTTTTCCAATTGCTGTATATTCCTATTTTGAAGCTGTATTTTTTATGTCATGCAGCTGAATTTGTGAAGGTTTATTGGCTCCAAATGTTGCAGCTGTATAGTTGCAGTCAATAGTATAGTTTGTAGGTTTTATTAGATCCATACGAGATGTATATTCCATATTGTGTACCAGTTTTAGAATCTGAATTTGTAGAGTTGTGTAGAGCTAAATTCAGCTTTTAAGAAACTGGTTTTATACGAGATGTGTAGCTTTTAATCCACTGAATTTGTATTTCTATTTAAGAAGATGTTGCAGTTGTATGTCTCATATTTATATCCAAAAAAAGCATATACTGCCTTGACTATAAATATATATACAACAATATATAACTGAATGGAAATACAGTTTAATTGCAAAATATGAAAAAAAAAAATTATTATTAAAAATATAATGTTATATTATTATTTTGATGAATCTAATGGCTAATCCAATGTAGGATTATGGATAGGAAGATTTGATGATTATGAAAAACATGTACTTTTCATCAAAATTTGAAAATGACTTTGATGAAGCCAATGCTAATGCTCTAAGGATAATGCTCGTCTGTCGTCACGGTTGGACCTTGGGCATGCATGTAGGTTAATATTTACTTTCTTAATTATTAAATAAAAAAATAGTAAAAATAAATTAAAATATATTACCGGTCAAATTAAGGGGATATTACGAGACAAAGTAACATTTGCCGGGCTCATTAATTATAAGGACAGACTGGATGCTTTCATGGGATTGGTGGCTGTTCTTGTCGTGTGTAAGTAGGGGGGGGATCAATTGATTTCTTATTCTCGGCGAATTTTTTGAATGACCAATAGTTAGTGCAGCAACCCCACAGACTGTGCCGGTACAACTACCCCTATTAATCATTATATCTTTTGAGCCCGTCTCCTTTGATGGACAAAGAGACAAGAACTTAGTAAATGGGCTTCCAGAAATGCATGTGATGTTTAAGGTGCGATGTTTCAGTAATGATTTCTCGCTCAAATAGCTTTTCAAACAAGATATCGTGAATGATTTTCTGTTAGTAATCCCTATTAGTTCACTGCGATTAGTTCCCTCTAATCTCTATCGTCTACTTCTAGACAGTCTTCTACGCGTGATACTGGAAAACGCTGGAAATTCTACACGTGATGCTGGAAAACGTTAGAAATTGTAATTTAATCTAAATTCAGTCTATTTGATAGTCTTCTAGACGTGATAGTTGGCCTGGTTTGTTTTGAAAAATCATTCTCATTTGTCTAATCCTCGTAACTTCTTCAAATTCTGAAATAAAATCTAATAAATAATTTAATTTTTTTAAATAAAAATAAAATTTTATTTATTGTTAAAGTTAAAATAACCTCTTTTTTTCTTTCATTTTTTATACACTTAAATAATTTTTTAAAAAAAAATATAACACCATTAAAAACACTTCTTTAATAACTAGGTTTTAAAAAAAAAAAATTGTCGGGACCCAACTGTCGATAAGAGTAGATTTATTCATATTTTAATGGTCGCCATCATCATCATCATCAAAAAATGTTACCCTTTTTAAAACTAAATAAAAATCAAATACATGTTCTAATAATCTAATATACAAAATTACAATAAAAAAAGTAGCTCCATTAATTATATAAAATAAATAATATTTCTATTTTCTGTGTCATCAGAACATTAAAATATTTATTATAGTTTTTCGAAAAAAAATTACAAATTAAAATACAAGTACTGTGTTCTTTACGTAAATGGAGGAATCTTCAAAATTTGAATGAATTATGGTTAAAAACGGTGCGTTGGACTCGGTAAACAATCAAAACTCCAGCTTCGAGTTATTTACATCTCCATATTTGAAGACACACTGTTTTTGATCTATTCCCATTATTTTATTACAAGATCATTTCGTCCAACTGCTCTGAGCTCTCCCTCTTTTATTACAGTAGATTCCGTTCCTTTAATTCAAATATGAAATTAAATTAGTAATTAACATATGAATAGTGTAATTGTAAAATATAAAAATAAAAAAATAAAAATATTATTATTTTGACTAGTCTAATGGTTAATTCAATGTGAAGTTATAGCTATTGAGATTTTAAATTTATGAAAAATATAAATTTTGTATTAAATTTTATAAATGACTTTGACAAAACCAAAGTCAATGCCAATGCACTAAGTTTTACGTTTTGTTCATAAAGATTATCTATTAATTATCCATAGAACATGTCACCAAAGTCAGCTAGGCTGAAGCCTCAAGTGCAATGGGTGGGGCGCGAAAATTGAAAAGGCTTGGCCCAAAATAGAGAGTCTAATAAAATAAAAATGGTATAATAAAATAAATATAAAACAATTAAAAACATTAAAACTAAATATCAATAAAATAAAATGATTAAACCCAACAACAATTATATTATTAAATACAAAATAATTTAAATACAAGACAATAACTAATGCTATTATAGTATTAGTGTTACTACTACATATAGTGATATTAATACTATAAGTCTATATATAGACTATATCGTTATACATTAAAGAATATAATGACTATTAGCATTAGCATATATATAATAGACTATTAATATTAAAGAATATATATATATATTAAAGAATATAATAGACTAATAGACTATATAGTTATACATAATACATTAAAGAATATAATAGACTATTACTATTAATACTATAAGTTTATATTAGATTATTAGTATTAGTATATATTATTATTATTATTATTATTATTATTATTATTATTATTATTATTATTATTATTATTATTAGTTATAGCTATATAATATATTAGACTATATAATAGTATTAATATTAGGCTATTAGTATAGCTATATATTAATATTAGTTATGGTGATTCAGTATAACTATATTAGTATTATAAATAGATTTAAAGTATATTACCAATAGTAATATTGTATTAGACTATTAGTATCATTATAAATATTAGTATTAATTATAGTTATTATAATAACTATATTAATATATTAGTATTTGTTAATATTTAATTGTTATAGTGAGTTTAGTTTATTATAACTATATTATTGATAGACTATAGTGATTATTTTATATGTGATTATTTAGTATAGTGATTTATATACTAATTTATAAATAGACTTAAAGTATATTACCAATAGTAGTATAGTATTACACTATTAGTATCATTATAAATATTAGTATTAATTATAGTGACTATAATAACTATATATTAGTATTTGTTAATATTTAACTATTATAGTGAGTTTAGTTTATTATAACTATATTATTGATATACTATATTGATAGTATTACTTATTAGTATAGTAATTTAATATTAGTATTACTATATCATTAAAGATTATGTCTCCAAGAAACCCTAGTGAGAGAAACTCTCCCCTCTCACTAGAAATTTCCAGGGAAGCCGTTTTGAGGGAGGTGGAGCTTCGGCTCCTCCTCCCTCCCTCCTCCATCATTTTCGTTTTTCTGGTTTGAGTTAATTCGTTTTCCGTTGAGAATAAAAGCCGTTTGGCTGAGCTGATGTCCATTGAGAGACCGATGACCAGCCGTTGTTGCCGAGCCTCTTTTCTTCAACAAATCGCCCGGCTGGGTGGAGATTTATTCCATGGTGGAGGTGAAGGGTTTCAGATCCGACAGGCAGGTGTTCTTGACCGTTTATTCTTTTGGTCTTCTGAGGGGATAGGTTTGAGGTTTTAAGGCGTGGGCTGGTCTTGGATCTTGCTCGTGGAGATGGATTTTACATGTTGGCTGGGGTGTTTGTCTACGGGGTATAGAACTCTGCTTTTCCATGGAAAACAGAGGTTGTTAGGGGACGCATGCCGAGATGCATAAAGGGGATAAAGTTTCACCGAGGTCGATCTCGGGCGCAGCTCACGGCGGATGGCTTCACGCAGTCAAACGGTGGTTGTCTTTTTATTTTTTTCTGCTTTCGGTTTTTCTGGTTTTTGGAGATCTCTCTTTGGATGTCCGTGTGAGTTGACTCGGGAGATTTGCTCCTGGAGATGTATTTTTACATGTTGGTTTGGGGTATATCCCGTGGGGTTTAGGAGCTCTGTTTTAACCATGGAAAACAGGGATTGTTTTTTTGGGGTATATGCCGTGCTGCATGGAGGTTTAAAGGGGTTTTAGGGTGGAGTCTGGGTGTATCTCATGGCGGTCACTCCTTAGGATGATGGCCGGAAATCGTTTTTTTTCGTTTTTTGGTTGTTTAGATGAGGTTAAATGCAAACCCGGGTGTTGCAGGGTTTGGCTTAGTCTTTCCTTGTTTTCTTTTTGGGTTGTTTAGATGGAATCCGGGTGCTAGATCTGGCTTTTTTGTTTGGGTGTCTGGAATAAGCTCGGTTTCGTCTCTGGTTTGGTTTTGGATTTCGTCTCTGTCTCCGTTTAGTTTAGCCGAAGTGGAGTATGGGTGGTTTTTGTGATGGTGGGCTGGCGACGGTGATGGGGAGGAAACCGAAGGGTGAAGGAAGTGGCTCTGTTTTGGTTGGTTGTTGTAAGAAACCATTGTGCAAGAATTGCGCGGTGCAAGCTAGTGTGGTGCAGGCTACGTGTGCGTGATGGGTGCTGACAGAAACCGATGGGCAGAAAGTTGGGCGAATGGCGAGTGGGCGTACGGCGTAGTGTTTTTTTAATTTGTTTTTTCAGTGTCTGTTATGTTGTTTTATTTTAGATCTGAATAAATATTTTTGAAATGGGTAATACCTTTCCTCTTTTGAGGAAGGGGTTGTGAGTCCTCTCCTCTTTTGAGGATGGGGTTTGTGAGTCCTCTCCTCTTATAGAGGGTGAAGGTTGATTAGTTCCTCTTCTCGTTTAGAGAGTGAGGATGGTTTGTGTTGTTTTTTCTCGGAGACGAGCCAGGATGGACACTTCTGTTTTATCAGAGTCTTGCATCTCAGTATGGTGTCGTCATTGGAGAGCTTAGAAGTTTTTAGACACAATCCGGCGCAATGGAAATTGTGTACGGGGGAGCGTACAACTGAGGGTTAGTTGGCTTGTAATCGGGGCTTGTTACCCGCAATTATTGGTCATAACTGTAACTTCCTTCATTCAGTAATGAATTGAAGTCCATTTCAAAAAAAAAAAAAAAGTATTACTATATCATTATTTTATATGTGATTATTTAGTATAATGATTTATATACTAATTTATACATAGACTTAAAAGTATAATACTAAGAGTAATATAATATTAGACTATTAGTATTTAGTATTAGGTCATAACATGTAAATTGTATTAATATAAATTATATACTAATATATATAATTTATATTTATCTACTAATATCTTATGTACTTATTAAAAAAAATATTGAGAGTTTTAAGTTTATTAAGCCATCAAAATTTAGTAATGATATTTAACTAATTTGAGTATTTTTTTTTTTTTTAGTTCTTACTTCTTATGATAAAATGTTATTAATAAATAATATATATTTATAATATTATATATCTAAAGCATATGATCAATTAAATTTTCATATTTAATATTAAAATTTTATTTTATAAATTATAATAACATTATATTATTTATAATTATAATTTATATTATTATATATATTATATATAAATTATTATATAAAAATTAAAAATATATCAAACAGTACCGGTCTAATCTAGTTTAAAAATGATCAAAATCTAAACTGAACTAATTCTGACCGGTTTTTTATTTTCGAAAATCGGTTTTGAACCAGAACAATTCAAAATTAGCACAATCCAACCGGTCCAATCTGGACCCGTTTTCTGATTTTCTAGATTTGTTTTACATCCCTAACCTCAACGGAAAACTGACGCAACAGCTTGAAAGAGAAGAAGCCGCAACAACCAGTCTAGCCTCATTAATTATAAGGACAGAGTCACAGACTGGATGGTTTGAACGGGATTGATGGCTGTTCTTATCGTTGGTAAGTAGAGGCAGAGGGGTGGGATCATTTCTTCCGGTGGAGAAGAAGCCGCGACAACCAATCTAGCCTCATTAATCATTTCTTCCACTCGGCGAATTTTTTGAATGAAACAACAGCTAGCGCAACCCCACAGACTGTACCGGTACAACTACCACTATTAATCAATTTTAACTTTTGGGCCCGTCACCTTTGATGGTCAAGGACACAAGAAATTAGTAAATAGGAAATAGGCTTTCAGAAATGCATGTGATGATTACGGTGCGTTTCAGTAAATGATATCTCTCTCAAATAGCCTTTCTTTCGTATTGTGAACATCACTCTTTTCCTATATGGTACCAAGACTGGAAGATGAGCACTTCCTCGGTCGCGGAGTCTATTTCTGCAAGCTCTTTTGCTAACCTTTCTTCGGCCTTTCTCACATCGGCCATGTAAGTCGTCCCCTTCTCTCTCTCTCTCTCTCTGTTTTGTTCTTCTTCTTCTTCTTTTTTTTTTTTTTTTTTAAAGAAGTATCATTCATTGCTATTAAGCGAAGGAAAATATATAAACAAGATATCGTGAATGATTTTCTGTTAATAATCCCCATTAGTTCACTGTGCTTAGTTCACTGTATGGTCTACTTCTAGATAGTCTTCTACACGTGATACTGGGAAACGTTAGAAATTGTAATTTAAATACAGTCTATTTGATAGTCTTCTACACCTGATATTTGCGTTTGTTTTTAAAAATATCTCTATTTTATTTAATTATTACAATTTTTTTAATTTTTAAATAAAAATAATATTTTAATAATATTTTATTTAATTTTTTATTTTATCGTATCATATTTATGTAACCAAACCGATATAGTTAGTTTTAGCTTCGAACTCCCAAGCCATTAACCTTCGCATGAGTATTTTTTTTACTAATCTTGACATAGTTTCTATTCAGTAGAAAACTATGCCTAGAGCATTTTCATTGAAATAGTCATACATAAATAAAATGCTTCAAATGGCTATTAGGGACAAAAAAAAAAAAAGGCTGCATTGAATTAGTCAAAGTGTGTCTATAATTAATTTTATTTATAGTGAATCCAAAACAAAAGTCATATTTGACTGATACTGTTTCTTCATCATGTTTTTAATTGTGAAGCTTTATGCAATAAATGCAGATTAGTAGTGCAGTTTAGTACTAAGTGCAGATTTTTTTTTTTTTAAGTGGAGATTTATGCAAGTGCAGTTTAGTTCCATTAATCTAGTTCACATAAAACATAAAACATATATGGGGGCTGGACATCCCTAAAATTCAATTATTCTAAATTAATTCTTATGACTAATAAAATAAGGCATTTTAATAAAATAAACAAGTTCAAGACATTCAATAACAATAAATCTAAGTCATGTCTTCCATAACTTGTTGTATCACATGAATGAAAACTGGATTTCCTCTTCGCAAGTTCATTATGAATGTTGGGCTCTTGCTAGACACATCCCAAATGAATTGCACCAATTCTTACATTACTTCTTTGACTTTCTTAGCTCTCAATCTTGTAACTGTCCAATCTAAAACTTGCAAAGGATTTACCTTGGAGCTTATCACCATATGTTCAAGAGAAATAGTTAACAAAACAAACATAAATATAATTGAAAAAGCAAAAAATTAAAACAAATGACATCTCAAACAACATATAAAAGAACGATACGCTAAATAAAATATATAACTAAAAAATCTAAAGATGGAAAATATTAAAGAGTTTAACTTCAAATCGGACTAGGTGCTTTTGGGTATTATACACCATTCAATGACAGGACGACATATAATTAATCCATTATAGTTATTGTGTGTCGGCTTACATATAACAATTCTGCTCTTTTGCCCTTTATCGTGAGTCCGTTCCTCCCTTTCTCTGAGTTCACTTCTCTCAAGTCCTCTCACCTTTTGAGTGTGAGTCCATTTTTGCCTCTAAAGCCTATATCACCTATGAAGTACTTGATAATTGATTGCTGTTTGAGCCTTTACTTGGAAGAGATCCTTGGGATGGTGGTGTTTTGGGTGCAGAAGCTAACGGTGTGTTATTTGGAGAGATTTTAGATCAAAGTTTTAAAAAATGTTCTGTTCAAACCAAAATGGTAGGATTTTTTCGTGCCAGAATGGGAATTGGCAAAGGGTAGGCACTTAATTCGTTTTGGGTCAAATTCCAGCTAATTTCGGTCAATTATGGCCGAATTCTGTTATTTCGGCTGAAATAGTTATTCTTGTTCAAAATTAAATCAAATGTTAAAATAATTGTTTTTTTATAAATAAGCTGAAGAATAAGGGACAAAATTGAAATTTTATTACCTAGTCAACTATCCTATCTTCTCCTCTACACTTTCCGTGCGAGACTCTTCCGGCCAAACCAAAACACTTTTTACTTTAATCAATGTCTTACACTTATTGCAACTCTATATTGTCTAATAATATATATATATATATATATATATATATATATAAGTATTTTTAAAATTCTAACACCAACTCTAAATTGGGAAAAAGTTAAATTTATAATATTTTATAAAAAATCTACATCAAGTCAACTCGGTGTGTTTATGATTTTAAAAATAAAATAAATATCTTAATAACTGTGTTTTATATATATATATGTGTGTGTGTGTGTGTTTTTTTTTTTTTTAAAGATTTGTATTAATATTATTTTGAAATATAGTTTTTATATATATAATTTATCTATTTAATGTCTATTTCAGTATCAAAATATTCCGTTTTAATATTTCAATGAAAATAGTGAATGGAACAGATTTCAAAACTTTGTTTTAAACTAACAGGTAGTGGGCTTCTATCAGGTAAGTGAGATGCATCAATTGTATTAGCGACCAACAGAGGATTTCCCTCAATCATAACCTTCAAAATCTCAATAATGGTGGGTGAAAGATTGTTTCCACTCAAATCCAACAACCTTTAACGATTTCAATTCAGTAAAATTCATAGGGACTAAGCCATTTAAGAGTATTGGCAATGGTTTATTCATCTTCATATTTACATAATATCATTTTAAATTGGTCTATATTAGATTATGTTTTCTCCAAGCCTGATTTCAATCAGGAAACTTAACTTTGCAATTGAAGGACTCAAAGTGCCATTAAGCATGCTTCTTGGCAAATTTATGACAAAACTTGGGAGTTTGAGTTGCAACTCAGTCCCAACTGTAACTCAAACTCCCAACCATGGCTCTTCATAGCGTTTCATAACCAGACCATTCAGAAGCAAGGCTCAAGGGATAATTTACACTGTCAAGAAAATTTAAAAGAATTTCGTACATGTTTTTTACCCAATTTTTGTTTGCAATTGACTAATGAGAGAGAGAGAGAGAGAGAGAGAGAGAGAGAGAGAGAGAGAGAGAGAGAGAGAGAGAGGGCATGGGACAATTGTGTGAATGCTGATTCTCTACGTGTGATTATATTCTTTAGAAAGCATTTAAGAGTGCATCTAAATGAAATATGATTAGTGATGTCATGTGTATTGTTACCCTAAAAGAAGGGAGGGTACGTTACAAAATTAGTAATTGGATTTTCACGTTTTTACAATTTTAGCTCTTAATTTTTAGAGCCATATTACCGTGGCTGTAGCACTCCCGAATTTTTTTTTATATTTTTTATTCGTTTTTTTCATATTTTTAAAAATAAATTCATAATATTATTAAAAAAATTACTTATTTATTAAATAAAAATTTAAAAAATAAATACCAAGATCGATCCTGGGTCGAACTATGGTTTCTCTAATTTTTAATTCTTACAAAATTATTATTTAAATTTTAAGAAGCTCGAAATTTGAATACCTCCATTAATGTTATCTTAAAAAAATTAACACCGTAATTGGTACGTGGCATGAGTCAAGTTTTGATTGACATTTGACTGTCATTTACCTGCTGTTGGCGGCAAATTGAGGGAGCTACTATTTGAAAGTTTATTTGATGTTGAGAACTTGAGATATTAATTTTATAAAAAAATTGAAAAATCAGACATGGAATTTTCTCAATATTATATATATATATATAATGCAGATTATTGATAATCATAAAATATGCAGAAAGTTCTGTTAATGGTGTGAAAATGGAAGGAGACATCAACCAGGAACTTCTTAGCAAATCAGCAGAAGCAGAAGTAACTGTTGCAGATCACGAAGTGTCGTTAAAGAAAAAGGTTTGGAGCGAGACAAAGAAGCTGTGGGTTGTGGCGGGGCCTGCTATAGTGACCAGATTCACCACGTTTGGGATCAATGTCATCAGTCAAGCCTTTATTGGTCACATTGGTGCTGCAGAACTAGCTGCCTACTCTTTCGTATATACCGTGCTTTTGAGGTTTTCAAGCGGCGTCCTGGTATGTTTTTGCCATTCTGGTTTCTTTCTGGTTTGATGACAAATTAGTATCGGCTTATGCTTTGAATGGAAATGGTTTTGGGTCTCATCACCATGGCCCTGACTTTAATGGATCATGATATTGGAGCAGGCTCCTCTTGCTTGAACTATTTAGAAAGGGGCTTGAGATAGATGCAATGTGGATTATAGTAAAATGAGGATCACGATTCCCTAAGTACTATTATCTGAACGTTTGGATTGATTGTTATTTGTTTATATATTTATGCAACGTTGAATGTTCAATAAATGCTGTAACACTCATTTCATGTGCCTATTTATCTGCCATTTAAAGCTCTCAAATTCAGATGAAATACTTGAAATGGATTTTTTCAATACATGGACAAAAGTACTGTGAGATGGAAGCTGCGGAGAGAAACAGAAACGAAAACACAAAAGCAAGAATCACTCAACTGATCGTACGTGTTATTATTTAATGTAAATTGCATCCGACAATGGCCTGACAGGACGTGTTCTCTGTTTGAGGATTTTATCATCGTTTTTTGTGATAACAGCATGCAATTGGTAATGAAATCTGCGTTTGAATTGAAATTGTGAATTCGTAAGTGCAGTTGGGCATGGCAAGTGCACTGGAAACTCTCTGTGGACAAGCATACGGTGCGAAACAGTATAACATGCTTGGAGTATATCTTCAAAGATCGTGGATAGTCTTGTTCTTCACTTCAATCTTTCTTCTTCCTCTACTAATCTTCACAACCCCAATTCTTAAGATTTTAGGCCAAGAAGAGAATATAGCAGATATTGGAGGGGACGTTGGTCACTGGTTCATTGCCGTGCTATTTTCCTTGATTCCAAGTTTTACATGCCAAATGTTCCTACAAGCACAGAGCAAAAACGTGATCATAACTTACTTGGCAGCATTTTCAATTGCAATCCACCTCCTCCTCTCATGGCTTTTAACTGTGAAGTATAAGTTTGGGATTCCTGGTGCAATGTTCTCCACTGTGTTGGCATATTGGATTCCAAATATTGGTCAGCTTGCATTTGTTATGTGTGGAGGATGTCGGCAAACATGGAAAGGTTTCTCATCACTAGCTTTCAAGGAGCTTTGGCCTGTTATCAAGCTTTCTGTGTCATCTGGTGTTATGCTCTGGTAAGCACTTATCCAACAGGGTGTTCAGAGACTCTTATGTTTTAAACACAGACCAAAGTAATATGGAATAGGTTCTTTTTTTTTTTTTTTTTTTTTTTATTATTATTATTATTATTTTTTTTTTTCCTGAAAAACAGTTATTGTTCTTCTTTATAGAAATTCTCTTTATGACCGTTTGAAGTTTGTGAGTTCCTTAAGATTTTATGACTGGCATGATTGCTTTTGTATTATAATTATTACTGAACGCTATTTTATTCATGATAGTCTCGAGATCTGCTACAATACAGGGTTGCTTATTCTAGCAGGATTCATGAAAAATGCTGAGGTCTCCATTGATGCTCTATCTATATGGTAATTCTTTCAGGCTCCCCCTCCCTTTAATTTGTCATGTTTTCATACCCGTGCCATCATGTTACTATTGGAAACCTTATCCAGACACAAGGAATTCTGTTTATGTCCCTTGATCATTGAAATATCTGATCTTTTTTTACAGCCTTAACATCAATGGATTAGAAATGATGATATCTCTGGGATTCTTGGCTGCAGCAAGGTATCACCATCATCTTCATCCTTGAAACATAGTCCACATCAACGTTGTGAGAGTAGCTTTTCTCCGCTTGAAAATGTGTTTTGAATGTGGTTTTTTCATCAGCTTTACGAAGCATTAGAATTACTTCTTTCTTTTCTTTTATTTATTTTTTTTAAAAAAGAGGACGGTATTTCAATTTTATTGATAAGCTCTCACTTATGATGGATGAAGTATTACTTACATATTTGTAAAGAGAAATACTTTAGCCACAAAGGGATTGCACAAACTGCTGTGACTTGTACGTCAGATTGTAAAGTTATTTTTAGTGTAAATAGATATAACGGATCATATGAAGCCATGTTAGTTTGTGGCTTTGGTTTTGTGTAATCTCTTTGTGTCTGTAACAGTTCTTGTTCGTAGAATATGTAAGATATGCTTATGAATGTTTTAACCTCATTCTTGTACTGATACTTGATTGAAATCTTACAGTGTTCGCGTATCAAACGAATTGGGAAGAGGGGATTCAAAAGCGGCAAAGTTCTCAATCATGAATACAGTGCTGACTTCATTTGTCATTGGATTTGCCCTTTTTCTAGTTTTCCTATTTGTGAGAGGACGTATTGCTTACATATTTACCGACAGTCAGGAGGTGGTTGAAGCGGTTGCAAGCTTGTCACCCTTGTTGGCTGTATCGATACTATTGAACAGTATTCAACCTGTGCTCTCTGGTACTCTTCCCCTCTCAATCTCTCGTGCTATTCTCTGATGACTATAGTACTTAGGTTTAACTGGGACAGATCCCTAGAATTGAATAACTGTCATACTTTCAAAGAGTCCTGGCTTATGTCATCTCTCGTGGTGGCCGAAGGGTTGTCCGACCACATATTTTTTAAGAGTATGGTATCCCTAATTTTATTAATAATCTTTATTTATGATTGAGAAAAATCATATTCAATGAACCGTGATTCCACGAACCACGAACCAAGCTTACTCATATAATGAGGATAAATTGTGGCTATCATTAAACTATTGTAAGGTTTTATTATTTAGTTGCAAAGTAGATGATTTTTGTGGACAGGAGTTGCTGTTGGAGCTGGGTGGCAGAGCACAGTAGCATATGTTAACATAGCCTGCTATTATCTTGTGGGAATTCCCGTTGGTGCTGTTCTTGGATATCTTTTTAATATGGGAATCAAGGTGAGCTTTACCATTCCTATATTGTGTTTAGAATCCATGTTTTCTGACTACTCCAAAACTGAAAACGGGAAGAATTCTATTTGCCAGTTTGTGTGGAGACACATTCCATACTGTTTATATGGCATGATTTGATAAAATGTGGTCATATTAAATTATTACCTATAGAAACATGTCATATAAGTAAGTTTAACTGCAAATTCGTTTTTTAAAGAAGATGATGGTACTCAAATTTTATTGCTAGACCTTTACTTGTGGCAGAGGAGTACCTTATATGTAAGGGCAAAGGGGGTAACAGATGGAAATCTCAAAACCAAGCTCTTATGAAAAACCATTGATGAGAAAGATACAATACTGAAAATACAAGAAAACCATGAAGAACAATCTAATGTTGAAAGTTGGGAATATCTGTACGATCTAAAGCGAAAAGGCCAACCATATGTTTGGAAAGTTAAAAAATGGAAGAGAACTTACAGTGCTGCTCCTTGATTCGCAAGACTATATGCTAAAGTATTCCCTTCTCTATAAACATGAGTAATGTTAAAAGAAAAAAAAATGGTTAAAATCTAAATATCATTCCAAAGATCAGCATATTTCCATGCAAAGCTCAACTATAAATGTTTCATGTTTTTCTCAATCTCATCTTGTAGGGTGTTTGGGTTGGAATGTTGTTTGGAACATTTGTTCAGACTGTGGTACTAGTTGTTATCACTTATAGAACTGACTGGGACGAACAGGTATTAGCTTTTGTTTGCCTTTTTTCAGCTTAATTATAGATGTTTGTTTTCTAGTTTTACATTAGCCGATTTTATTCATACAAACATGTATATGCACATACAATGTACATTTGTAGGTAATTTTGGCACATAAACGCGTTAAAAGGTGGGGAGCAGAAGATGGTAAAGAAGGAAAACGTGCTGCATCAGATGTCTGATTTTAGCTTTCCCATTCATCTTACATCTATAAAAATCTCAAACAAATTATTGAAATCTGAAGTTATTTTCTTTCTCAGACACCTTTTGTTGTCGATTGTTGAGACTGAATTATGCTTTTGTGAAGTTGTAAGTTGATGTATTGAAAGAACTAATTTTAATTTCTCTGCAATGTATATTATGATGCCCCTAACCCTCCGCTTGGGATTTAACGGAGAGTGAGATGTCAAGATATAAAACACTAGGTCATACAATCGCTCATGACAGATAATATGACTGCACCTAATATGTGTCTAGCAGTATGAGTAATTAGCAGTGGAAGCTAACAAATATTTGTATTAGAATAAAATACATTCCAACATACATTTCATAGTAACATTACATAGTTCTTATATAACAAACCACCTATTTAAAAAATAGAAATCGTTGTTTTCAATGTAAACCTTTTGTACCGAAATCACTAGCCCCCACCAGCAAGAAGGCACTTTCCCTCACCTCCAAGATTATTAGTATCTCATTCAAGGTCGTTGACTTTTCTCTACCAAACAATGGGAATTCACACCATCTTTAAGCATTTCAAAGTGGACAGAAGAATTTCATTGGAATAATATCACATCCCAACTTGGGGTCGTGACGTGTGTTTTGAAAAGGTTTTCTTTGTAAAGTTCGTACTTTGCATTTCTACAAACTTCATTATTTTCTAATTCTAAACCCATTGCTAAACCTATTATACAATTTGACACACATTAACCAAGATAACCGTGAAGCCCCTAGATTATGGACGGACTCTTAAGCATCGGAACTTGCAACCAAGGTTACTTGTCCAGTTCATGACAATTAAAGATGCAATACACCTAGCATACATATAACAAATATATTTCATAAATTGAAAATAATAGATGTTTAAGTTACAGCATAAGTCCAAAAAAGTTATAACCATAAAAGTACTGGGGACAGAGCTCCCTAAATATATGCAAAAATTAAGGTAACTACCAGGCTAATCCATCAAGTAGCTCGCTTAACTCGATCAAGGACGTCATAATACTATCGATAAAATTAAAATGGAGCATCGAAGTGAGAAGCTCCGTGTCATTGACTCACTCGAAAATGAGTAGCACAAATATTATCCCAAGTGCAGGAGGATATCGTGTAATAATTAGGAATAAAATTTCTAAATCGTCTCCTCGGAAAAATTTGTTTAAGTTCAAACTCGTATAAAATGGTGAAAAGTTCACAAACAAAAGTAGTGATATGTACAATGAATGAAAGAGTGCAATGAAAATAAAAAGGGCACTAGTCATAGACTAGATTCATGTTTTCTGATTTTTGAGTGTCGAAATGGAATGTAAAAGACTAATAAATTGAAATTAACAATTAAAAAAATCAACTAAGCTAAACAATCATCATTAATTAACGTAAAAATTAAATAATAAGATTGAAATTATTTAAGTCCTAATTAACCTTTAATCAATCTAAGATGCAATTTTAATACATATTTAATTGAAGTTTGAATAAACAAGAAAAATAACTAATATAAAATAAAATAAACAGCAAATAAAATGTCCAAACTTTTAAACAAAAAATATCAGGAATACACCATAAATTTCAAATTGAAATTAAATAAAATGTAGAAAATAAAAAAAGCAAGCCAGATGAATTGTGATAGAGATAGAAAATAGTGAAAGAGGCTAGACTGTAGTAATAATTACCCTTCAAAGAACTCTTCAATGATATTACAGTTCCTCAATGAAAAAAAAAAGAATCAATAATGTCCCTCAGCTAGCGTGCGGCGCTGAATTGCCCAAATACATAAAATCCGTGCGGTGCTGAAATGCCCCAAAAGAAAATATAATCCTTGCGGCGTTGAATGAATGCGAGAAAATATAATTTGCCATCCCCCTGGTCAAAGCCCCAATACCAATATTCCCTTTTTACCCGTGCGGCGTGAATTGTCTTCCAAAACGAAAATAATGCGGCGTGAATGAACTGGGCTCTCCAATAAAAACCCTTTTTCCCGTGCGGCGTGCCCACTTTCTCAAGAAAAATGATACGTGCAACCGGCCTGGCGTCCCCGCCGCGGCCACGCGGCCACGTGGAAAAATAGAACGACGTCGTTCTGTACCCCTAACCCTAAATCCTTTCCGGTTTCGCACCTTCCCCCATTTCATTCGAAATTTCCCCCCTTCGTCTCCCCCCTTCGTCTCCCCCCTTTCCTAGGTTTCCCCCGTCCCCCCTTCGTCTCCCCCCTTAACCTCCCCCCTTTCCGAAATCGAGCGGCCGAGAACCCCTCCCTTTACTTCTTTTTGGCTTCCCTTGCATGCTCCATCGATCTTATTCTCCCAAATCGACCGGCCTAGACCACCCCCCCATTTCATGCTTCGTCTCCCCCCCTTCACCTCCCCCCTTCACCTCCCGGTTTCCCCCTTCCCCCCTTCGATCTTACTCTCCGAAATCAACCGACCGGCCGACCCCCTCCCTTTCCTTTTTTGTTGGTTTCCCCCTTCCATCTTCCTCTCCAAAATCGGCATGGAAACCCCCACCTTCCTCTCCGAAATCGACCGACCCCCTTCCATGATTCCCCCCATTTTCGTGCTTTAAAATTGGTAGATCTATGATTTTGTAACATTCCCAAAAAAACCCTAACCACCGAAACCCAACCCCGCGGCTTGACAGATACTGGTGTAACCCTAACCCTAACCACCATGTACAGCGGAGGTAAGTCGGTCACTTTTCGGGTTTGTTTTGGTTTTACTTTCCAGAATACATTTTATTTAGAAATTAAATTTGATGTTTCTGTTTCTGATGGATTAGATGATTAAACATACAGTTACGCAATAAAATCTATTGCGATTGACAACTGGGTTAGGTATGCTTTCTGGTACCTATTAGGTTATTCGTATTTTTGTGGGATTGACAACTGGGTTAGGTTATGATTTGGTTTGTTGCTGCTTTAGACGTTTTTAGGCGAATGGTATGACTTTCTGTTTGACACTTGACAGATAGCAACTCTCTATGCAAACTGGGAGAAGTTGCACGGATTAGAGGAATTGGATGGGGTTGGGCTGTGCTGTAATCTGTAATCTGGCTGTGCATGTGTGCAAAATTTTATATATTTGACCTTGTTAGGCATTTTACTACTAGAAATCAATTATCTCAGTGTCATTAAATTTTTTTTTGTCTCATATAAACACTAACCACCAGAAGCAATAAAGGTAGAAAAATTGGAGATTTGTAATACTACTAAAAGTCTGGTGGTATTGTTGGATGATCGATCTTTAGAAGTTACTTGAACTGTTAAATGTGTAAAAGCTTGTTAATGACTCATATTGTTCTCCTCCTGCATGTGGTATTTAAAAAACTGTGTTAATGACTCAATCAAAAGCTTGTTATTTCCATCAACAATATGAGGTTTGATGAAGTCATGACTCTTTGCGTGGCAAATGAAATTGGGGCATCGGCATAACTGATAGCTCTTGAGCCCAAAATTGTTGAGGTAAGGACTCGCACAAGCTTGACAGTAGGAATAAAGCTTTTAGAAATTGCATTTCAAACTTTGGGTTGATAATTAATTCAGATTTATTATATCCTTTACTACTACTGATCTAGTTATTTTGTTTCACCTTAGAATGTCATCATCATCATCAACAACGTTTTCTCCATCATTTTCTAAACGCACAATGGGTCAAACATTGTGCTTTTGCAAGGTCGAGGCCACACTAAAATTCTCAAACACTACAAGGAATCCAAGACGACCCTTCTTAGGATGTCCAAACTACAACTCAGAGTTGAGTAAATTCTTAGAATGTTAATGAATTTTTTTTTCTATTAATGATTAATATGTTGTCATTTAACATATTAATGGATATGTCACAAATGATCAGGGATTACCATATTGCAAATTTTTCAAATGGGTAGATGGTAATGAAGAGAATGAGCTCGAACTTCGAGAAAAAGCCAATGAACTAGAACGGAAAGAGAAAGAACTGGAGAGGAAAGATAAAGAACTCGAGAAGAGACTCGAGTATCTCGAAAAAAGGGAGGCTGAGCTTGGTAAGAAATCGGATGACATTGAGAAAAGAGAGCTGCTGGTTGCAAATTTAAATGAGGAGGTCCGGAAGAAGGAGTTGGTGCTTGTGCTTCGTGAGGCCAAAATATCCCGTTCACAAACACTACTGCGGGTTTATTGGGCATTTGCAGTCTTTGTTGCATGTTATAGATTAGCATCTAATTAATTTCTAGCTAGTGTTAGAAAACCTTTTGTAAGATCTTATTTTTCTGGTGGTATTCAAGCTGTGCTGTTTGTTGTTGCTATATGTAGATATGTATCATCAAATATGCTATAGTAAGGTGGAGTTGGATGTATGCTGTTTGTTGGATATGTATCATCATATATGCTGTTTGTTGTTGGTGTTGTTCTATTGGACTCGGTCTGGATGTAGTAGACTTGATTTGGAAACCCAGTTATTGCTATATGATGATGCTGTTTTTGTATTGAAAACTCTTATGTGTTAGTTGTTCTATTGCTCTTTGAAATGGTGTTTCTATATGTACATGGTAATTAGACCAATCTGGATGCTTAGGTAGATGTGCAATCACGGCAACAACATGTGGACTAAACACCAAATGCAGAAAATTAATGTATGGACGTTCACGTTTAACAAATCACCAAAGTGCACCATAAGGATGCACATCATTCGGACGTCCTTCACTATCGTCCTGCATGTCCTACACGCAAATCGTCTACCCTGCACATGGTCTGGTTTGGCCATCAAACAACATGTGAGTATAACATCCTGCATCATTAAGAATGACCATGAAATCCAGGGGATTTTCCTAACATCCTGCACATTGTACATATAGAAACGTACATAAATGATTTGCTCACATCGTGTATAACTTCCTGCACATATGGTCTTATGTCCTGCACATATGGTCTTAAATTAATTTAAATTCCACAAAATCGCCAATAAATTCATTTACTCCAAACATAAATTGCTGTAAAAAAAATTATACATTCATTCCGATCATAAAATCCACAAAATCGCCAAAAATAAATTTCTTAAAAAAAATAATACATTCATTCCGAAAATATTGTCCTAGATCCACCAAAAATTTTTTTGGTAAATCCAGAAAATTACATTAAAGTCCACAAAATCATCTATTGCTCTCGTGATCCATCCATCTCATATCCATCAATCCCATAGTGCAACGGTTGCGATCCAACCAACTAAAATTGCATCTATAAATAATAAATCCAAGTTAAATGGCATATTGCATTTAATAGCATTAATATATCAATATAAATTCCTTATCCACTTACACTTTCTTGACTCTGAACCACTGTTTCTCGGACCTGAGTTCCACTTGGGTCAAAAGGTGTGCTTCCTGGAACGGCCTGGTGAGAAAATAAACACCAATGTCACCCAGCCATATCATTAGTAGTAACTAAATCTGTTAGTAATTGATTCTTTATACCTGCACATGTCTAGCAAATGATATATCCATCTCTGAATCGCCAAATAAAGATCTTTTTGTGCCCAAGATGGGTAAATCTCCACCATGTTGCTAATAATCAAATAAAAAATTAGAAAACACAATTATCTTTGCATTGGAAAACAAACAAAATTAGCATTCCTTTACGTAGAAAATAAATACACACCTCTTTCCTTTTAATACTTTCTTGAGCTTTCTTTGCTTTCGCTTTAACTTTCCGCATATCCTTCTCCATCCTGGATGCTCTCCTTAGAGATGGAGGTCTACCTTTCCCACGCACAACATGTGGACTGCGTATTTGCCCAGAACCCCCAATGGTACTTGTGCCCCCTGCCGATATTGGAACATTGGACCCCGTTTGAGTCATGGATGGGAATTCTTGGTTGGCACGATACAAGTCAATCATTGCAAATAACTTAGCTTTTGCGTCCTGAGTATGCTCTTTCGTACCCGCGGCAAGAGTAATCATCTGATAACAGATATTCAACAACTCTGAATATCTATTAGAATCTGCCCGTTGTTCCCCTGCATCAAAGCTACTGTGGATCAACGTGTATCGCCTCCTGATATCCTTTCTCCATCGATCTAAAATGTACATATCTGGCAAAATTGAAATCTCGTGCAATCTGAAAACGGACAAAAGATGCCTACATAATATACCCCTCATCTGGAATAATCCACAAGAACACTGAGCAGATGAATCTTTTTCACAAACCTCCACATAATACATAACCAGCTTAGCGAAGTCTCCTATATGGATTTCATCCTTTACCATATAGGTCTTTACTGCACCACCATCCTGGCATAACTTAGGATTCATATCAATCATGCCGGTCACTTGCTGTTGTACTTCTTTGAATTTAGAATTAGTGTACAAATCTTGAAACATTTTTGTCAATTGGAGATTTAGATATGCAGGGGATTGTGACACTAAATGAGTGGAAGTCCGCAGCATTTTCATTCTCAATTTTTTTTTTTAATGCGTTATCAAACTGATCGACAAACTCCTTCAAGTTCGTCTTAGCATGAACATACCCATCAAAAAAGGCATTCATGCTCTCGCTCCGCTGCGTTGTACTCATTCCGGCCCAAAAGCAGTCTTTTAAGAATGCTGGTACCCAATGCTCACGCTCTACGTATAGACTTTGCAACCACGCATTCTCATGCAAATTGTACATGGTAATTAACTGAGCCCAAGCCGTCTCAAACTCCTCAACACTTTGGCTCTCATACACACATTTCATCAATGAATTTTTCATCCCAATTTTGTAAGAAGCATAGGAGCTAAGCTTCTCGGGGACTTTCTTCAGTATATGCCACAAACAAAATCTATGTCGGGTATTTGGGAAAACAATTGCTATTGCATTTTTCATCGCCCGATCTTGGTCAGTGATTATAGCTTTGGGAGCTATACCATCCATACACTGCAGCCAAGTTTGGAATAACCACACAAAGGTCTCTGTATCCTCACTAGAAATCAAACCGGCTCCCAACAGAATTGATTGCCCATGGTGGTTCACACCAACAAATGGTGCAAACGGCATCCCATATCTATTCGTCAGATATGTGGTATCGAATGTCACCACATCACCGAAATATTGGTAGGCTGCTCTACTTCGAGGATCTGCCCAAAAGATATTCTTTAACCTCCCGTCATCATCTAAATCCATCAATGCAAAAAAATCAGGATTTTTGTATTGCATCCTACAAAAATACTCTTGAAGTGCACCAGCACCACCTGCGCCAAGTCTTAGATGTCTTGCCTTGTCGATATAATTACGACAATCCTTCTCCAAAAATGGAAGGTTCTCAAACCCGCCCGCGCCAACCACTAAAGAGTTAAAGCTTTTGTTCATTCGGACACCAGCCATATCATTTGTATCTAGAACTCTTTTTACGGCATCACTTACTTCTCTATTACATCGAAAAAACCTTGATTTTTTGGGACTAAGACCGTGGTTATGGATATTATGAACCGTAGTCAACCGAAGTTTTCCATCACATTTCAGGGCATTAATTTTTGCCTTACATTCGGTCTTTCCTGTCGGACGTGGGTTGGCGACATTGACAGTTCTATTACGGGCCTTACCACCACGAGCACAAGCAAGGGTGACATACCTAACTGTGCCGTCTTCATCCCTCTCGGTCCTTTTTGTCATCACACCAAACCCGCACTTCTTAGCATAAGATTTATAATAATTCACTAAATCTTCATGCGTATTAAACTCCATCCCCTTATTTGGCTCCTCAATCATATCATCACCATCATTTTCAACATTATGAGATGTCCCAGCATTGCAATCCTTGTTTCCTTCTGCATTAGGTATATCCTCATTACGTCCACATAGTCCATCAGTTTCCCCACCACCGGCACTGTTAGAATCTGACCCAACTAGTTCCCCTGCAGTGGAGCTGGTGGTATTCTCAAGAGGAGTTGGAGCCATGTTATGGGGAAATGGGTAAGTAGCATGGATGGGATCAAATCCCGGTGACCACGCAGACACTTGACTAGAAAGACCATGCATGTAATTTGGGATGCTTGGACAAGTTGATGGTATGTCCTAACAAGATAATAGAACCAAGTTATTGTTGTATTCTTAGCATAAATAGGTAACTCAACACATTCCAATCTAGTTATTTTGATATAGTAAATGATATAACTTACCTCTGAATATCTATTTGAGCTACATGGTGTTATTGTAGATGGTTGTTCTTTCCCTTCTCCCATGCTGAGAGGGAGCTAAATGCAAATACTGGATTTGAAAAGTAAAACAGCACCAACACGGTACAAAAACATCCAATCAAATAAATCACGATCAATAAAATCCAATGGGTTGTGAAGAATGGAATTATGACTAGGACGATACAAATTAAAAATAAATAATGCAATTACAATGGGTCCACAAGATGTAAATAAAATTATGTGATTCTCGCTACCCGAATATTGTTTCCTGGAGATTTTAATGTGTATAAATTTTAAACCAACTCAAAATGTTTTTTAAAGCAAGACAAAATGTTTTTTAAAAAAGACAAAATGTTTTTTAAGCACCAATTCGAAACTTGGAAACATAGGAATGGGGTAGCAGTCAACATATACATTTTTCCTATTAAATATACATAAAAATTACACATTTTTATGTTATAATACACATGACAATTTGACCAAAAACCAACATACAAAATATCAATGAATTGCTTTGTTTCTCTCTGTTTGATTATTTTAGTAGTGTCACCCAGACAAGAAAAGCATTTGCCATCATGATATACCAACCAACAAAACTAAAGAAATGAATAAAAGTTAGATAATTCATTGTGTTAAATTACTAGTTTTAAGCATCCTTGCATGCTCCACTCCTGACTCCTAGCCATTATTTTATTTCTTAAGGTCTCTAAAATTCTTGAATGTGGTCGGCCAGTGCTCGAACATTGGCACCTGGAGATTTTCCAACTGAAAATATTTTTTAAAGCGCCACAAATTGTTTTTTAAGCACCAATTCAAAACGGAGAAACATAGGAATGGGTAGCAGTCGAGATTTTCCAACTGAAAAAATTTTTTAAAGCGCCACAAATTGTTTTTTAAGCACCAATTCAAAACGGGGAAACATAGGAATGGGTAGCAGTCAACATATCAACTACATTCATTTTTTCTAATCATTTTTGTTCTAATAAATATTCATTCCAGTACAGCCAACTGGGTTTGGTTGGGACGAAAACTGAAAACCTCAACATCCAAGAGTCATTTGTGCCATTTTATCAGATCTAGCTGCTGGATCATAAATACTTCAAAAGATAATGAAAAATGATATCTTTATACCTTAACTAGAAACCCAAACCAGACGGCGAGAAGACAAGTTCTTGTACGACGAAATCTGAAACCCAGTTATACTACCCACAACAATCGGACAACCAGGCACGAAAATACAAACTTCCGTTGCTGATAGAAATGCCGACCTCCTTCTCTAATACAATGCCGACCTCAACAACCAAGAAATGAGGCAAACCACGCTCGGCTCGGCAACCAGAATGCAACCCAGCTCAACCGACTGCAACAACCAAGAGCAAGACCCACAGCTCGAGGAAGACGCAGACCCGGCTCGAGGAAGACGAAGACCCAGCTTGAGGAAGACAACGACCCAGCTTGAGGAAGACAAAGACCCAGCTCGCGGAAAAGAAAATAAACCCAGCTCGCGGAAAACGAAAGAAAATAATACGCAGCTCAAAATCTCATTTCCGAGGACGCGCTTCTCCATCGTTTTTTTTTTTCTTTTTTTTTTTTTTTTTTTTTTTTTAAGTCAACTGGCGTGGCAGTAGCCACGTCATCCGGGGACTCGCCGGGGCCGCAACCCCGGTGGTACGTAGAAGAACTGCTTTCTCAAAATGCAAAGAATCCCTTCACCCTTTCCTATGCGGCGTGAAATGCCCAATAAAGCAAGTAAGGCCTAGCGTGTAACATTTAATAACTCCTCACTTTCATTTTTTTTAACTATTGTATGTAAAGATAAATAAAATAAAATAAGAAGAATAAAATATTTAAAAAAATATGTGTTATACATATAGAGAAAAATTTCTCAATTAAATCACAAGTTTTAAAATTAAGCATAAATCATGCTATTAACTAATTTAAATCACAACTCGAATTTATTCATCTTAACACTTTTTTCATATAAAACCAATAATAATGTAATAAAATAAATAAAATATATTGGTTCTAAAGGTATAAAGTATGTAATATTTTAGCTCAATCACACATCCCAACTAGCGTTTTGCTAATCCTTAAGCAAAATAGTAAAAATTAGTTGAGATGAACATTGCATAAAGATCGAAATTCAAACAAAAGCAATCAAACATAATTATGTTCTTACAAAAGGTGATCCATGACTACTCAACCCTAGGAGCTATACCCACCAAGACTGTCTCAACAATCCTTCACATAGAATTGGGGAAAATGTCTCAGAGCCCAGATGTGTATGTAGCTACAAGGTTGTGTATTCCTCATTACTAGCCATGATTTGTCAACATTAAGATTAATCATTGTTGATTCTAACTACCTCAAAGTTCAAGAGACTAGCAGTTTTCACGCCAACTCTATTTAAAGGTTGAACACTCAAACCCCAAAGTTAGGGTAACTATTTCTAGCCCTTTACTTAGGAAAGTTCACTAAGTTGCATTTATTTTGTTCTTTTTTTTTTCTCGATTCTTTTTTAATATATTTTTTTCTTTCATTTTTTCTTAGCATGGGTCGGTAGTCCTACAGTTTACTTCTCTTGTGTTAAATCAGTGGACAGTAAATGATGAATACTACAGGTGTAAACATGTGCAAAGTGTCCTTTAAACCTTCGTTCTATATAAATCTTACCAAGTCTCATCTCAATAAGTATAGCAGCTCGGTCTTTCAAACCATATATCAACAAAATATGATGCATCAGAAATCATGCTCTATGCTTAGGCTTGAAAATAAATCTTCACAAAATAATTCTGCTCAACTACCCACCAAGGTGCTCATATTTCACAAACTACTAGAAATAAAGTCTGTCAATCATATATGTATCAAAGCACATCATATTAATGCAATTTTTTTTTTAAAATCTGCGCACACACGCTACCCCCCAACTAGTGAGATACATGGTCCTCAATGAATCGAATGAAAGAAAACAAAGTGCACAAGAACAAGTAAGCAACACAGACAACCAATCATGTGATATAAAATGAAAGCAAAACAACAAATATAAATAACAGATAAAGTGCAATTAAAGAAAGCCGTAAAGGGAAGAAATAAATAAATAAAGAAATAAATAAAAATTAGAATAAAAAAACTTCCCTGGGGTCTTGCATAAGCAAGATCTCTTTGTTTGGATCAAAGGCAGTCATAAACGGCTTTAGACGTTGTTCATTGACAGTGAAGCTATTGCTATTCTTCGGATTGACAATATCTACCGCCCCATGAGAATAAACCTCCTTTACAATGTACGGCCCACTCCATTCGGATTTTAGCTTCCGGGAAAAAGATGTAGTCTAGAATTATAGATGAGCACTTTCTGATCAGGGACAAGATGTTTATCATGGATCTTTTTGTCATGTACAACCTTCATTCACTCCTTTGCCAAGTGAGAATTTTCATAGGCCTTCCTCCTTGTTTCATCAAGCTCTGAAATCTGCAACTTTCTTAAATCTTTGGCAGTATCAAGTGAAAAGTTAATTTGCTCAATAGCCCATAAAGCACGATACTGAATCTCAACTAGTAAATGACAAGCCCGACCATAAATCAATCTATAAGGTGACATCTCTAAGTTAGTTTTGAATGCAGTCCTATAAGCCCAGAGAGTATCAACCAGTTTTTCAGACCAGTCCTTCTGAGTGGGATGGACTGTTTTTTCAAGAATAAGTTTCATCTTTCTATTGGCCAACTCAGCTTGACCATTAGTCTGGGGGTGATATGGAGTAGAGACTTTGTGGGTCACTCCATATTTCTGCATAAGTTTTTGAAAATGTTTGTTACAAAAATGTGAACCCCCAATCACTAATAACCACCTTGGGCATGCCAAAATGTGCAAACAATTTTTTCAAGAAACGGATGACAACCTTATGATCATTTGTTTTACAAGGTATGACCTCTACCCATTTTGAAACATAATCCACAGCAACTAAAATATAAGAATTCTCAAATGAATTTGGGAATGGTCCCATAAAGTCAATATCCCAACAATCAAATATCTTAAGTGTAAGAATAGGAGAAAAGGGCATCATGTTACGTGCTGTGATATTTTCAAGTTTCTGATAAGGCTCACATGTCTTGCAAAAAGACTCTACATCTCTAAAAATAGTGGGCGTCCACTTTGCAAAATTTTAGCAACAGTTTTCTTATCTGCAAAATGGCTTCCACAAGCCTCAAAATGACGTACCAATTGATTAGCACAATACTTAAAAATATAAGGAATGTCGAAGTAATAAAATCTTACCTCTGCAAGGAACTTACACTTGCCATGACCTGTCCAATTCTCCGGCATCCGATCAGTGACAAGGTAATTCACAATGTCTGTGAACCATGGAGTATGCGACATTGCAAAAAGATGCTCATCAAGAAAATCTTCATTCAAGGGAGGAATGGATGTAGACACATCAGGTAGCTGCAGTAGTGACAGGTGATCGGCTACCACATTCTCGACTCCCTTTTTATCCCAAATAGTGATGTCAAATTCTTGGAGTAAAAGGATCCAACGAATCAACCTGGGTTTAGCATTATTCTTTGCCAACAAATACTTAAGAGCAAAATGGTTAGTAAAAATGATAACATGAGACCCACTAATGTAGGAACGAAATTTATCTAAGGCAAACACAACAGCTAATAACTCATTCTCGGTGGTGGTATAATTTTTCTGTGCATCATTTAAAGTACAACTTGTATAATAAATGACCGAAGGCTTATTGTCCACTCTTTAGCCAAGAATGGCACTAAGAGCGAAATCACTAGCGTCAGTCATAATCTTAAACAGCAAGTTCCATCGAGGAGTTTGTATAATAGGTGCAACTGTTAAGTGTTCCTTCAGGGTCTCAAAAGCATGCTGGCACTCATCAGTCCAAACAAAAGTAGTATCATTTTGCAACAAAGTATACAATGGTTTTGCAATACTACTAAAGCTTTTAATGAAATGCCAATAGAAGCCAGCGTAACCAAGAAAAGAACAAATATCCTTCATTGTCTTAGGAATAGGCAGTTGAGATATTAATTCTATCTTGGCCCTGTCAACCTCTATTCTGCGTTCAGAAACTAAATGTCCAAGTACCAAACCACTAGTGACCATAAACTGACATTTCTCCCAATTCAACAATAAATTCTTCTCCTCACATCTTTTCAACACAGCAGCAAGATTTTTTGAGCAGACATCAAAAGATTTACCAAACACAGAAAAATGATCCATAAAAACCTCACACGTCATCAAGCATATCAGAAAAAATGCTTATCATATAGCGCTGAAAAGTAGCGATTGCATTACATAAACTAAATGACATTCTTCTAAAAGTAAAAGTACTAAAGGGGCAAGTGAAGGTGGTCTTTTCTTGATCCTCTGGTGCTATGGAAATTTGATAATAACTAGAGAAACCATCCACAAAGTATTAAAAACCATTACCAGCTACTTTTTCTAAAATCTGATCTAGGAAAGGTAATGGGAAGTGACTTTTTAGATTGACCGAATTCAACTTTTGGTAGTCAATACACATTCTCCAGTCTGTTATCTTCCTCGTCGGGATCAATTCACCATTAGCATTTTCCATAACAATTAAACCATATTTTTTTAGACTACCTGTGTCGGACTTACCCACTTGCTGTCGGAGATAGGATAGATGATGCCCACAGCTAACAATTTCAGCACTTCATTCTTCACCACCTCCTTCATGGTTGTATTCAACATCCGCTGTGCATCACGAACTGGTGTCGCATCTCCTTCCAGAAAAATGTTGTGGGTACAAATTGAAGGGTCAATACCTTTGATGTCTACAATAGTCCAGCCTATCGCTCCTCAATGATATCTCATCATTGTTAATAATTCTACTTCCTGTTTCGAAGTAAGCTGAGAAGAAATGACCACCAGAAATGTATCCTCAATTGGGCCTAGAAAAATATACTTCAAGTTCTTGGGTAGTGGCTTCAACTCTAATATTGGGATTTCTTCTTTTGATGACTTCATAGCTCCTGGTAAATGAAGAACTTCAAAGATTGGCCTACGCCAATTACTCGTGTAACTCACATCTGATAACTGAAGAGACCTAGTTATCTCTGTCAACTGCCCATCTGATTCTTTCAACTCTAATGACGTAGGAATTGTCTCAACAAGAACCTCGGATTGCTCAAGAAAGCTATCCTCAGATGCACTTTTGGAATCAAATACTGATAACAACTTCGAAACGTCAAAATCATACAACATATCAACAACATACATGTCTAAATCGTCACATCCACTGAGCATCTTGCAAGCGTTGAACACATTCATCTCCAATTTCATATTCCCAAAAGTGAGTTTCAGTACTCCGTTTCGACAATTGATAAGTGCATTGGAGGTAGTAAGGAATAGGTGTCCAAGGATGACAGGTGCATGGTGAATGTGGAGACTGGTTGTTACATGTCAAGAACTACAAAATCCACTGGGTGATAAAATTTGTCCACCTAGACTAGCACATCTTCAATTATACCCCTCGACACTTTAACTGATTTGTCAGCCAACTGTAGCATGATGGAGGTCTTTTTTAGCTCACCCAATCCCAACTGCTCATACACTAAGAATGGTAGCAAGTTCATACTACTCCCTAGATCAAGTAGAGCTCTCCCAATGCGTGACTCACCAATCATAATAGAAATGTGGGGAGAGCTGGGATGTCCAAAATTCTGAGAAGTCTTATTCAATATCAGTGCACTAACTTACTCTATTAGGAAGGCTTTCTTCTTCACATTCAGCTTCCTTTTCACTGTGTATAAGTCCTTTAAAAATTTTGCATACGAGGGCACTTGTTGTATGGTATCCAAGAATGGAATATTAATCTTTACTTACTTGAAAATCTCCTTAATCTCAGTGTGATATTTGTTCTTTTGGCCAGCTGCCAATCTCTGAGGATAGGGAACCACAGGTTGGTACCCCCTACTAGTTTCAACCTCTCCACTCATAGGCTTCTTTGACTCTAGCCTCACTTCCTTTAGCTTTCTCAGCTTCATCAGTCTCTGTTATATCTGCGAAGATGTGGAGACCAGCCAGGCTGATCATTTCTCCATGAGAAATTTGGGTGATTCCTCCACTCCGGATTATATGTGTTGGAAAAGGGCTGATTTCGTGCTCTATTAACTCAGTTAGCTGATTACATCTGCTTAGACCCACTTTCCTGAAATACTGGCATAATCGGGTAGTTCTAGGTCTTATGGTTCGAATTAGCGCATATAGAGCATGCCTCTACTACTTTCACAGCTTTCACTTTTTCCATTTCCATGACCTCCAGTCTTCTAGTTAATACAGCTATTCGGGCTTGAACATCAGTGTCCTCCTTAAGTTCATATTTGCCCCCACCAGAAATAAATCTTACTGGCTATGCTGTTAACAACACTCGATCAGTCCGAGTGTTCCACTGTTGTGCGCTCTTGGCAAGATAATAAAAAAATGATAGTGCTTCATCAGGTTCCTTGCTAAAGAATTTTCCATTGCACATCATTTGAACAAATTGCTTGCATTTTGGAGTGAGACCAGTGTAAAAATAACTCACCAACTTTCAAGATTCAAAACCATGATGTGGACAGATGTTTAACAAATCTTTAAATTTTTCCCAACTGGCCTAAAAAGTCTCATCAAGTTTCTGATTGAATTGGCTGATTTGCTCTTGCAAAAATTGAGTTGTCTGAAAAGGAAATTTTTTTTGTAAGAATTCACGCTGCATATTAGACCAACTAAAAATAGAATTAGGCCTCAAAGAATTAAACCAAATCTTCACTTTATTCTTTAAAGAGAAAGGAAATAAACAAAGTCTAATAAATTCATAGTAATGACCTTAGTAATAAAAGTAGTGCAAGCCAATTCAAAGTCTGTCAGGTGCTGGTAAGGACTCTTAGAATCCATCTTGTGGAACAGAGGTATCATTGACATCATACCATGCTTAATAGAAAAATTAGGTGCATCATTGGGTAAAACAATGCATGAAGGTGTAGTGGTGCGAGTGGGTTGCAAATAATCCTTAAGAGTGCAAGGTGCAGGTGCAGCTATGGTTTGTTCAATTTCAATATCCTCACTCATAGAAGAGACAGAAGAGCTATCTATCTCTGAGCTGTGTACACTACTCTCAAAGCTCGATATAACTCTGAGCAACCTATTTGAACTGTCTCTCACCCATGACATGAAACATCAGTCTAAATAGCATAAATAAGGTTCAAGCGACTGAATAGTAGATGACAAGGAAAATGTGTAATCATAGATAAGATAGTGAAAAAAAAAAACGAGTTTAAATTTAAGTTAGACAACTGTCCCCAGCAACGGTGCCAAAAACTTGACTCACTCGAAAATGAGTAGCACAAATGCTATCCGAAGTACAGGAGGATGTCGTGTAATAATTAAAAATAAAATTCTTAGATCGTCTCCTCGGGGAAAGTTGTTTAAATTTAAATTCGTATAAAATGGTGAAAAATTTCACAAATAAAAGTGGGTTATGTACAATGAATGGAAGGATGCAACGGAAATAAAAAGGGCACTAATCATAGACTAGATTCATGTTTTTGGATTTTTGAGTGTCGAAATGGAATGTAAAAGACTAATATATTGAAATTAACAATTAAAAAAAATCAACTAAGCTAAACAATCATTATTAATTAACCTGAAAATTAAATAATAAAACTGAAATTATTTAAGTCTTAATTAACCTTTAATCAATCTAAGATGTAATTGTAATGCATATTTAATTGAAACTTAAAGAAACAAGAAAAATAACTAACATAAAATAAAATAATTAGCAAATAAAATGCCTAAAATTTTAAGTCAAAAATATCAAGAATACACTATAAACTTCAAATTGAAATTAAATAAAAAATAAGAAATAAAAAGAGCAAGTAGATAGATGATGATGGAGATAAAAAATAGTGAAGGAGGCTAGATTGTGGCAGCCATTAAACCCCTCAATAAGCTCTTCAACAGCATTGCAATTCCTTAATAAAAATAATAGAATCAATAATGTCTCCCAGCTAGCTTGCGGCGCTGAATTTGCCAAATACATAAAATCCGTGCGGTGCTAAAATGCCCCAAAAGAAAATATAATCTGTGGCGCTGAATGAATACGAGAAAATATAATTTGCCGTCGCCCTGGTCAAAGCCCCAATCCCAATATCCCCTTTTTACCCGTGCGGTGTGAATTGTCTTCCAAAACGAAAATAATGTGGCATGAATGAATTGGGCTCTCCAATAAAAATCCTTTTTCCTGTGCGGCATGCCCACTTTCTCAAAATGCAAAGAATCCCTTCACCCTTTCCCATGCGGCGTGAAATGCCCAATAAAGCAAGTAAGACCCAGCGCATAACTTTTAATAACTCTCCACTTTCATTTCTTTTAACTACAACATATATAAATAAATAAAATAAAATAAAATAAAATAAAATAAAATAAGAAGAATAAAATATATAAAAAAATATGTGTTATGCATATAAAGAAAAATTGCTCAATTAAATCACAAGTTCTAAAATTAAACATAAATCATGCTATTAACTAATTTAAATCACAACTCAGATTTATTCATCTTAACACTTTTTTCATATAAAACCAATAATAATGTAATAAAATAAATAAAATATATTGATTATAAATGTATAAAATATGTAATATTTCAGCTCAATCAGTCATGCCGTCACTATCTAGTCGATCGCTTCCAATTGATCGTCTATTGCATTTCCTAATCGTGGCATATGATCTACCATTCTGGGAGGAATGGTAGTTGAGATTACCACGGTGAAATTTGATTACAAATCTCATCAAGTTAATAAACAATTTAAACTGATAGTTTAAATATGCATGCATGACAGTAAAAACATGAATGCAAAATGTGAATATGAGTAATTGGAAGTGATTTGGCAAATAGTATGACATGTGCTGACATGACTTGAACTGATATGAAATGAACTGAACTTACGTGAATTGGAAACTGAACGTGAAATAACATGACTTGAACTAAATGTGAAATAACATGAGTTGAACGTGAACTGAATTGAAACTGAACTGAAACTAAATGTGAACTAAACTGAAACAAAACGTGAACTAAACTGAATTGAAATTGAACATGAAATTGGAATCTTATTTAACAATTAAATTAGTTAATTAAAAGTGGGTGCTACACTGGTCCCATTGAGGTGTGTGTCCTTGTTGATACCGCATCACATCATAAGTATTTATACTAGTTGTGAGTGCGTTAACATACGTATCAGTTCACAGATATCGACACCTATTATGAAAAACTTAATGTACGTATCTCGTGACTAGTATCTGCACTTGCACAAGTACGTATAATAGAAATTGAAATGTGGGTGGCACCTTTGACGTTGGTGCCTGGCTTTGCTCCGATGACCAGTTAGTTAGGTCCCATTTGAAGCTTGTGATTTTTACCTTGTTAACTTAGGAAATTTCACACTAGTTTAGACACTCCAGTATGAACAATGGAGTCCTATTAGGATATTATCTCATCCAAACACTTAGGGTCGTGGCAATCATAAATAGACTTGACGTGGAAAAACTATTTTTAAGACATACTCTATACTCGAGACATGACATGATATGAAACGAAATGATAAATGACCTAATGTAACGTAACATGACATGTATGTGAGATGAATGATATGACATAATGTGAAACAAATAATATTTTGTAACATGACATAATATGTAACAGATAAACATTTTATGACTTAATATAATATGTAACATATATACATTTTGTGACATAATATAATGTATAACAGATATAAATTTCTTGACATAGTATAGTGTAATAAATATACATTTCGTGAAATGGCATAGACAAAAAGTGTGGTTCCACCAAGCAACTAAGAAATAAATAAACTAGCAAAATGAATGGGAAGGTCACAATGACGTAGTTAGGTTCAAGGTTGGTTCTTTTATTGATTTTTTTTTTAACAAAAATACAAGGAAATTGAAATTCTAACAACTTGTCAATATAGTTCCAAAACTCTTGTCAAAACATTAACTGAGTCGCCAAAAATATTTCATCAAGTTGGACAAATAGGTAGACTTCCAAAATAATAAATAAATAAATAAAGTAAATAGACAAAATTGAAATAATAGGTTTTTTTTTTCCCTTGCCTCAAAGTCCAATTTTGAAAAGAAGTTACAAAAATGGTGGTTTTGCTTCGTATCAAATCACAAAGAATTCCAAGAAAGAGAAAAAATGACTTAGAAACTTTTTTTAAAAAACAATATTCCAAGACAGGGCATAGTTTTTGTAAAATGATTTAATACAAGAATTTAACAAAGATTGTAAAATTTAAAGCATGTGAAAACAATTCATAACAATAAACTTACCCATTGAGACGTTGGTTCAAACATTTTGACTTCCTAAGAAAAATTTGGGCCATGTCATACAAACCATTTTGCAAATAATTCATGGAATGGTCTTTTTCAAGAGTGTAACAAGTATGAGTGTAAAGAGTTCTGAATGGTTGGGGAAAGTCAAGCTGACATCAATTTGAGTGAATCCTAAGAGCAGCGATGAGTATAGCATTCGCGGCAAAGGAATTTTAAATTGTTTCCTCAGCTCCTACAAATGTCAACATATATACTAACAATGAGCTTTATGGCAAAGTTATCCTCAATCCCAAACTTTATCCAAGATATCCCTATCTGAAATTCCCAACATACCCCTATAAACTATGAAATTGTCTACCAATTTCTCTGAACAAATAGGTTAGATCTCAATTATCAAGATTATAAAATGAATCAAATACTTTAAAATAAATAATCAACTTTGTAAGACATAACGATTGGTTATGAAGGAAAACCATTTAAAGAACTCTTTAAAGGTAAAACCCTACGGGGCAGCCAAACCCAAGAAAGTCAATCTTATTATTTGAAGAACAATTACAAGCAATAATCAATTACAAAATCTTTGCAATTCGACTCTCTTATTTGCCTAGACAAACAACCCGTTTGTCTTCTATCGCAGTAGCAGCCAAAACCTCTGACAATTTTCAAATGTTGACTTCGTTTCTGGAACTTCAGAGGCTGAAATCCAATTGATGTTCCTTCACACTTAAAGCATGATCACACTCAAGAAAAGATGAAAAACCTATGAAAATTTTGAAGTGAATTTTCTCTCATAAATGCTCAGAATATACTTTCTAAAATTCATGGCTCAAAACCTTTGTTGAGATACAAAACCGAATCCCTTTAAATAGAAAGTCTGGAAAGTGTTCTAGTCACAGCAGGACTCTGATGACTGGTAAAGATAGTCACGAGAACGTTTCCTGACGGGTTGTTGACATTTCGCGATAACTCTTCACTGTAGTTTCTTATCTGTGTTCAACTTCGGGTCTTGATAATTGCAGACTCTTATGGATTCGAAAATCATGCAATTGACTTATCTAAACAAACTTATAAACTTCTAGATAAACTCAATGTTGTTAAAGATAAAGTCATCTCTTATTTTACATTCATCCAAATTTAATCAAATAATGATAAGATAAATCTTATCATTTAGTCATCTAATCCTAACCAATTTTTACCTCTACAATCTCCCCCTTTGGCGGATTGGTGACAAAACCAACTTGATGAATATAATATAAAACCTGTCAAAAGCACAAACAACAAATGAAGAAACCTAGTAGAAATTCCAAGCAAATAATCAAGAATAAAAACATTCTCCCCCTCAATATCATTCAACTCCCCATCAACAAATTTATTTAAGCAAATTCATTAAACCCCCCCTCAATTTCACAACACCTAAATATTTCAACATATTTTAATTTGCACTTTCAACACTCCCCCTTTTTGTCACTAATCTGACAATAACCATAAGAGAATAAATACCACTTATGTGTGCCATGATAAAAAAAATTCCTATGTGTCTCAACTTTTCATGGATTAAATGCACCTAAAGTTTCTCCTAACTGCATAGGTTCTAGTATCGGTTTATCCTCACTTGAAGAGTTCTCAAATGGCACGGGAGGAGTGAACTTCTTTCGCTTTTCCCTTTCTTTGAACCTCATCTGGGTCAACACTTTAACCAAGTCAGAAAAGAAATAGCCAAAATCAAGGTGTGAGAATCGGTTGATATTAGAATCCCTTGATTTTTTCAAAATACATATATGTTCTACTCACGCTTATGAGCTTGCCATGTGCATAAGAGAACCACTATAAATAGCCAAAAATAAAGGATCTGAGATGAGTTAGGAATTATCACAAACACTTAGTGTGCACCCGTGAGAAAACAAAGGCCATAATGCCGTGAGCTATACAAACTTGTCCTTAATACATGTATAGAGTAGATATAAAAACAAAAAAAACAACCCATTTACAGGCAACTCAGCTCAACAAAATAGCCCAATGCTTCTTAAAATCAAAGCCCTCCACACATACTTCATCTATCCACATGCCGAAACATAAAACTGAAAAAAGAAACAAAAAAATAGTGGATTCGAGTATATTTACCTTGTGATGGAAAATGAAGAGAGGAAAATGAAAGGGGCACCATGAAATGAGGCTTGTGTGAAGGAGCCAAGAGGCCGTGAAAATGGGTATAGAGAAGGGCTTATGTTTCGGAGGCTGGGAGTAAATGAGAGAGGTAGCAGAAGTTTTTAAGTCTTTAAGGCTGGAACCTCCAGTGCACGTGCTAGACCATAAAGTCCCACTAGAACTTATACACTTTGTTTCAGAATAATATCCCAATACACCATCTTGACCAAAAAAAAAAAAACTTTATATTTATATTTTTGTATTTATTTTATATAAACCAAAATAAATAGAGATTAACAAAAAAATGAACTCTTTTATTTTTTTTTAAATATAAAAAGGCAATAGGGCAAGTAACATGCCTAGATGCATCTTAGTTCAAACATAGTGTAACTCACAAAACAAATTAAATAGAGTACACCCTCTTATTCGCAACAATCACTATGGATGTTCACTCCTCATAAGATCATCAATGTCAAAGTTCATGTGAGTGTGTGAGTGAGTATACTTATACCATAGCAGTTTTATGAACTCCTTTCTTTAATATATTTATGATACATTTATTCATGAATGATTGCTTCTTATAGATGCTCACAGGAGTTTGTTGCTTCACCTTAAAAGTCAAACTTTATGCTAGGGCCTAGATACATGAGCATCTCCTCCAAATACTAGTTTGTACACCCCTTTTTTGTGTTCATGTTTGTTGCTCATCTTTTTCCATAATGATAGAGCAATGATTTTTTTGTAAGAACTTAAGGTGGTAGATCCCTGTAGGATATTTGTCTTTTTCCGCAACAAATTAACACCGACTTTTTCTATATGGATCAACTCTTTGTGTTTAGCAAGATGAGAGCTCTTTATTGATGTACTAGGTTCAACTAGTCAATTCAAGGCATGAACTCCCTCTTTGATGAGCATCTCATTAAATGATGTGAACTTTAATTATAAAATGCATACATATAAGTTCCTCACTGTGCATTGAAAATGAACTTTGCCAAGATAATCTATAGTGTTAGTATGCACAAAGTGAATCGCACAAAATAGAGAGATGCATAGGTTCAAGAATTTATTAAGTGATAACACAAGTGCTCAAACTTTGACATATTAAGCATGTACTTTCCTTAAAGAAAAGTTTTGAACCAAACCAATTTTTTTTTTATATTATATTTTTTCTTATTTAAAACTGAAAAACAGAACCATAAAAGCAAAACAGAAAAATAAAATGCATGTCCTAGACTAATGCAATAATATAAAGAATGCAAGAACATGCAAGTAGTCCTATTAATTAATGTGGCATGGCATCTTCTTTGACCACCCACTTTGCTTTAAATTTTGGCCTATTCTTTTTATCAGCATCACTTTGTATGATCTTTTCTTTATTTTGAAAGTAAAAATCTGCTAGTTCACCAAAGTTTAAGACTTAAAAAATTGATTTGTTGACTCATATTACCAACTTGATTCTCTAGACTCTTCTTTTCCTCTTTAGATTTCTTTTACCTCCATTTTTCTTCACTTTATTCAAGTTAAAGTAATTTGGCCTTATATGATCAACAACACCACAATAATGAAAAGTAGGAATAAACTTACCTTTGGACTTACCTTGGTTGGGCTTCTTTGTCATTGATCTATCATGTGAGGCTCTTGGAACTTGGGTTTTAGACATGGCCTTCTTTGGAGCTTCCTTATCTTGACTTCCTTTAATAAAAATGATATATTTTGATGAAGTGGTAGTGGATGATGAGTCTTTAAGTTCCATATTTTGGGAAGTCATATACCCAAACCCGTGCGATCACAACTAGATTTTTGAAAACTCAACACCTCTTCTAATTTCTGTGTTGCGGTTTTTTGCTTGAACTCATGAAACTTCTCCAATTCTTTTTCTAGTGCAGCCTTTTGATATTTTAATATTGATACTTCAACACCAGAAATTTTTAATGCCTCAGAAAGATTGTTTTTCTCATTCTCCATAGCAGTAAATCTGTTGTACAGCTTCTTAATTGTTGAGTTTCTATAATTTGATCAGTTCTTCACACACATCATTGTATGCTTCCTGTAAACTTAAATCTTGGTCAGCATCAACAAGCGATACATCTGAATCACTGTAATTACAACTACTTTTAGATTTTGTTAGTGCAATATTAGGAAAATCATTCACAATAGTAGGAAAAGCTATAAAATATTTTTCATCATTAGAGGATAAGGTTGAATTTTCAGAATTTGAACTGTCACTAAGTGTGGCATTCAATACTTTTCCTTTATTTTTCTTAAAGTTTGGACATTCAACTCTTATGTGACCATATTCTAAGCATTCATGGCACTTAACTTTATCATTTTTCTCAAATTTATCTTTATTCCAATTTTTAGACTCATTTATCTTTGCAGAAAATTCCTTACCTCGCTTTTGTTTTCCATTAGTTTTCTTATAAAACAAGAATTTTCTGAATTTCCTTACAATGCGATCTATATCATCATCAAAGTGTGGCAGGACATACAATGACGTCGACATGATCTATAAGGGCACGGATTACACTCTAATGAGTGAACCACGCTCTGATGCCAATTGAAATTCCCAACGTACCCTTGTAAACCACAAAATTGTCTACCAATTTCCTTGAACAAATAGGTTAGATCTCAATTATCAAGATTATAAAACGAATCAAATAATTTAAAATAAATAATCAACTTTGTAAGATACAACGATTGGTTATGAAGGGAAACTTTTTAAAGAACTCTTTAAAGGTAAAACCCTACGGGGCAGCCAAACCCAAGAAAGTCAATCTTATTATTTGAAGAACAATTACAAGCAATAATCAATTACAAAACCTTTGCAATTCGACTCTCTTACTTGCCTAGACAAACGATCTATTTGTTTTCTACCGTAGTAGCAGCCAAAACCTCTAGCGATCTTCAAATGTTGACTTCCCTTTTGGAACTCCAAAGGCTGAAATCCAATCGATGTTCCTTCACACTCAAAGCATGATCACACTCAAGAAGAGATGAAAAACCCCTTGAAAATTCTCAAGTGAATTTTTTCTCATAAATGCTCATAATATACTCTCTAAAATTCGTGGCTCAAAACATTTGCTGAGATACAAAACCGAATCCCTTTAAATAGAAAGTCTAGAAAGTGTTCTAGTTACAGTAGGACTTTGCTGACGGGTAGAGACAGTCGCGAGAACGTTTCCTGATGGGTTCCTGACATTTTGCGATAACTCTTCACTATAGTTTCTTATCTGTGTTCAGGTCTTGATAATTGCAGACTCTTATGGATTCGAAAATCATGTAACTGACTTATCTAAACAACCTTATAAACTTCTATATAAACTCAATGTTGTTAAAGATAAAGTCATCTCTTATTTTATTTTCATCCAAATTTAATCAAATAATGATAAGATAAACCTTATCATTTAGTCATATAATCTTAGCCAATTTTTGCCTCTACACTATCTAATTGGAAGTCCATACATCCCGTCTAAAATAAGCAACAAGCTCAAATGGTTCTAACCACCCTAAACAAATAAGTAAATGCACCTGTAAATTTCAACCCAACAACATAAACTTAAAAACTCATCACCTCAAACTAGCATATTACCTAGTGGTAATCAAAATCAATCTCAAACACCACTAAAGTCCACCAAAATCATCATTGACGTTGACTCCAATACTAGCTGATCTACCCAATCATACTCTCAACTTAGCTTGATCACCTCCTATACCATCAAACAAAAGTACCATTCTCAATAGTTTGTTAGACCTATATTCTAAGATGACAAAGATCATTTTCTAAATTTGTAGAGTCTACAACCTTATATATGATAATAATCATTTCTTAAAGTTTATAGAATTTAGAACCTTAAATCTGATCAAAATCATTTATTGAATTTTGTAGAGTCTAAAACCTTAATTCTCAACAATTATTTCTTGAAGCCTACAAAATCTAAAACTTAATATTTGATCCACTCATAAAAATCATTTCTTAAAGTACAAAATATAAAACCTCAAAGCTCTTTATAATTATTTCTTTAAGTTTGCAGAATCTATAACCTTAAATTTTATCAAAATCATATATTTAAGTCTGCAAAATCTAAAACTTCAGATTTCATAAAAATTATTCCTTAAAATCTACAGAATCTAAAACCTTTAAATTTCATTAAAAATTATTCTTAAAGCCTGTGGAATCTAAAACCTCTCTTTGATCAAACTTAAGTACACATTCAAAATCTAAACCTTAGATTTGATCAACTCAAATACTGAAATCTATAGAATCTAAAATCTCATATTTCATAAAAATTGTTCTATAAAGTTTATAGAATCTAAAACCTAGCGTCAATGAAACTTGCATATTAAAACTCTATTGAATATAAAAGCTAGCCTTCAATCAAACTCACATATAAAAGTTTGTTGAATCTAAAAACGAGGCTCTGATACCAACTTATCCATCCCAGTACCCGAGTGTGAACCCTTTTAACCCGAAATCTACAAAATATAAAATTTATATACAATAACCATCCAAAATTAAATACATAAAAAATTCCTTCACACCCATAACATTCTCCTCTCCTTCAAAGAGCCTTGACCACAAGTCTAAGGACTGACCCTCCCCTCTCACAAGACCTTGCCCACAAGGTGAGGTAAAGGTTTCTGAGCTTCCACAAAGATTCTGAGGTGTTGTCCTTAGGCAGGGTTCCACTCCATTTAATCAACACTTCAGTCATAGCATGGTTCCTAATCCTCTACATACATTTGTCCAAAATGGCCTCAAGTTCAAGTCGAATGTTCCCTTCCTTGTCCACTAGTGGCAAAGATGGAAGTGGCACAATGTGTTGACCTAACTTCTTCTTATGACATGAAACATGGAAGACATCTTGTCTTTTTGATGAAGGGGACAAGTTCAATTTATAATCAATTTCAACGATCTTAAATGAACCATAAAATGATGTGCCAATTTCAGATTGCGGTTTAAAGCAACTGTCTTTTGTCTATATGGTTGGAGCCTCAAGAAAACCTAGTTCCCTACCTCAGAACACCTTTTAGTTTTGTTTATGTAAGCAAAACTCTTCATCCCTTGTTGAGCCTTTTTCAAATTCTCCTTTAACAAGGTCATGTGTTCCTCCTTTGTCTTTAGTTGTAATAGCCCGCTAGAAATTAATTCAATGGTGGAATTTCTATTGGCTTTAGTCTCGTGAAGAACTAATAAGTTTTCATGAATAAACCAATAACTTAGGTTTTAGTCTAACTACATAGTTAGTATTATCACTCACAATGATGCCAGAAGTGTCATTTTAATTATTTGAGATAGTTAGACGTGTCAGAATGTGTTATGGTTGGTGCCATTAGACTCGGTGAATTATTTAGGATTTTATGGTACAATAACCTATTTTCATATTTTCTGACAAAATGCCTATTTGAAACTTTGAATTTATTTTTAGGGACACTTCAGGGTCAAATTTCGATAAACGATTTTCACTTTAGCTTCATATGAATATTTAGGATTTTTTGGCATCAATTTTATCATGCACATTTTTGGAGTGAATAGTAACCTCCATAAGCTCATCAAGTGCAGTGTTTTCAAAATCGTAGTGTGGAATGTCCAAATTAGGTTCAAGAAGTTTTTTTTTGGACACTTGGCAAGATCTTAGCCACACATGATGAATAGTATTAGACACATGGCACCATGAGGGACATTTGTTGGATTTGAAGGAATCAAGGTGTGAGACCATGCTACCTAAGCAAAAAGCCCTATTCCATCTGACTAATTAAATTGTGCCAAACCAAAGAGGATTTATACCGTAGTAAAACCCTATATGGTTGGAATCCAACTAAGAACCCAAAAGCATGGTTGAAACCAAAATCCTAAACGGTTTTATCCGAATTCTAAAGTTGGCCTCAAAATACTGACTGAATTGGTTTCTAGCATTGTGTTTAATTGGTTGATTAAATTACTTACACATGCTATTAATCCTTCAAATTTATGTTAGAACATCATTATCCAACCTTTTTAACTTTGGATATTTCATTGGACCAAGAGAAATTGGATTTGGCCTTGATAGCAACTCAAACCCTCTTAAAACCCCAAGTTCAGGCCCATGAATTTGGCCTCATTAGCATTGCTTTTTGGCTCAATTTTGCACCCTCACTTGACTGACCAGATCTTTCAAAAAGGGGCCTTGAAGGTTCTAGAAGGGATAAGCTAAAAGGGCCACCTCACTCTTTCAACTCAATACTCCACCATGAGGAAATATCTTGGGATAGTTTTGTTTACTTTTTTGGGTTATCAAGAGAAACACTCAAGCTCACTCTCATCCCTCTCTTCATCTCTCACTTATCCAAGAAGTCTTCCTACTCATTTTACAATCATTCCACCTCTTGTTCCCACATTCTTTAGAAAGAAAGCCAAAGACTCTCTTGGATAGCTTTTAGGAGTTCTTTTGCACACCAATTTTGAAGCTCTTTTAAGTGTTTTCTCACAAAATTTCCTTCATAAAAGTTGTTTCTTTTTTAGCCTAGTTTACATGTATATCTTATTTGTTCTATTTTAAGATTATTTGTTCAGTCATAGGTTGTTTAGGCCTTAGAAAGGTCATTTCGGGTGATAAACTGGAGAGTATGTTATATTTTGGAGCTTTTGACCAAGCTAATGGATAGATATTGGTCCGAAATTGTTTTTATGGAGTGTTGTTAACATGTGTATATGATTTGTGACGCCCCCAAATCCCCACACACAAACACGGAAAATCGAGACGTCCGGATGATGACATCACGGGTCACCACCCTATCGACGTGCCAAGTGTGTGTAAAATCAACGAATGTGCACGAGAAATACGCAACAAAAAGCAAAGTTAATAACTAAGTACCAGAATTTTTCTTAATTTAATACAAAGCTGTTCAAAACATACATAATAAAATATTACAAAACACAAATATAGTTTTAAAGCAAATAACAAAACTTAAACTTTAACTTCATCACCCCAGCGGAGCCGCATCCTTGGGCTCAGCCTCCTCCTCCTCATCCTCGATCTCTGCACCAAAATCTACGGTACAAAAAATGGTGCCGCAGGTAAGTAAAATCCAAACACCACCAGATAAAAACATATAAAACTCAAACAATATGCATGAAAGGATGCCAATGCACAAAACCCATAAAATCATATTTTTCCACGCACGCCAAAAATCCCATTTGGCCCAAAAACATAACCTTTCCAAATATCACGCCAAAAGTCACATTTGGCCTATATCAAACTCAAACCATTAACCCATTAATTCGTATGCACCATGACCTCTCCTAGGGTTCATCCACACACCCTGGCTTCAGTGCCACACCGCAGGTAACGACCACGCATGTGACACCTAAATGAGCGATGCCCAGTTTCGCGCCCCGTGCTTTCATAGCCAAGCATCCTCTAACCCTCACCAGCGAAGGGCCACGGAGTCGGTGCGTAGAGCGATGCCCAGTTCTGCGCCCGGCGCGTTCGCAGCCAAGCATCCCCTAGCCCCCACTCCCATCGTCGCCCAGCGACAACTCAGGGGATGTCACTCAGTATATTACGCTTCCGAGTGACCAGATGAGCTCCACTGGGATAATAACCAATCCCGGCTTGGGCTCGTGAGACACACGCACCCAAAAATTCACTTACACCAATAAAACAGGATTTTCTCAAATTAAATAAAACGCACGTGCATGCACCATGTAAATGCAATTTAAATGCACAAAACAACTAACCAACCATAAATCAATAAATCAAGCAACTCCGTCCTCCATCCATCCGACCCCCGAACTCCTCGGACTCAGTCCGAAATCAGCCAACTAACAGCAAATATTTATTATAAGAGCAAAATATATTTAAATCTAAAAGTAAAGTTTGGAAAATACTTACGTGCAGCACCATTTTTAGTACCGTAGATTTTGGTGCAGAGATCGACGATGAGGAGGAGGAGGCTGAGCCCAAGGATGCGGCTCTGCCGGGGTGCTGAAGTTAAAGTTAAAGTTTTGTTATTTGGTTTAAAACTATATTTGTGTTTTTTAATATTTTATTATGTATGTTTTGAACAGCTTTGTATTAAATTAAGAAAAATTCTGGTACTTAGTTATTGACTTTGCTTTTCGCTGCATATTTCTCGTGCACATTCGTTGATTTTACACACACTTGGCGCGTCGATAGGGTGGTGACCCGTGATGTCATCATCCGGACGTCTCGATTTCCCGTGTTCGTGTGTGGAGATTTGGGGGCGTCACAGGTGGTATCAGAGCGGTTTGGCTCTGGGTAAAACCACATATCCCGTAGGTAGTACCAGAATGTTTTTAAAGTTGTGTTTTAAAAAATTATGTTAAGTAAAGTTGCTATTTGATTTGTTTTATTTGTTTGAACTTGTTTGCTTGTTTTTATTTATTTGGTTATGTTTTTGTAAGCTGGTTTCTTTTTGTTTTTTGTTATGTGGTGTTGGTCTTTGGTTTTTGTTTTTTGTTTGTTGTTGGTTTTATTTATTTTTGTTTTCTTAAAGGGGGTCAAAGGTTGTGGTGGTAGGAAAAATGGTGAGACCAAGGAAATCTACTCAGGAGTCACGGGACAATACATCAAGAGATGACTCCATAGCCCAAGCAATACGGTAGATGACGGAGTTTATGCAGCAGAATTTTAGGTCACAGTAGGCAGGGCCTTGGCCACAACAAGGGGGTCCCTGGCCACAACAAGGAGGGCCTTGTCCACAACAAGGAGGGCTTTGGCCACAACCAGGAGGTCCTTGGCCACATCAGGGAGGGCCTTGGCTATACCCAGGAGGGCCTAGTAGCATGGTGCAAGCCAGATGCACCTATGAGCGCTTTCTGGCGCATAGAACTCCACACTTCACTAGAGAAGAGGATCCACTTCAAGCTGGAAAGTGGATCAAAGACTTGGAAAGAACTTTTGAGGTATGTGGTTCCACCGAGGTGCAACAAGTACTCTACGCCAGCTATCTGTTGCAAGGCACCGCTTCTGATTGGTGGGATACCAAGAGGGTGATGCTGGAATCAGAATTGGGATCTTTCGCCGCTGTGACCTAGCAGCGCTTCAAGAAAGAGTTTAATGATCGCTTCTTTCCCGCTTCTGTAAGGAAGCAAAAGGCAAGAGAGTTCTCAAATTTGGTCCAAGGGAGCACAACAGTGGAACAATATGCTCGAAGATTTATAGAACTTGGGCGATTTGCTCCCCACCTCATCGCCACTAAGAAAATACGAACTGAGCGTTTTCAGGAGGGACTACGCCCTGATATACGCCGTATGGTGGTCAGTCACCAGATATCCACTTTTCAGGACTTAGTGGATGTGGCCACTCTTATAGAGCGAGAGAATAATCTGAGTATGGGCTCCCCTCCAGGACATAAGAGGCGGAGTTTTTCTGGTGAAGGAAGCAGCTCGGGTTTGCCTCAGAAATTTATTTAGCAGACCGGAACTCGACCGCAAGCGTCCTTAGGTGTTCGTATGGGAGGACGGGTGCCAATTTGTGGAGTTTGTAATAGAGCTCATGAGGGCGAGTGTCGGCTGAGTGGTGGACCCCAGTGTTACCGATGCGGCCAAGTGGGATATATTGCTTGTGAGTGCCCCGTCAGAGTTCAAGGAAGCCGTGGAGGTAGACGCGGTGGAAGAACAAATCCAAGATAAGCAGTGCAAGCCCGGGTTTATGCTGTCACACCCGGAGATGTGGATGATGAGGCGCCAGCGACCCATGATGCTGGAGTAATTACAGGTATGGATTTAATTTAATTTTATGTTGGATTTGATTTTTGTTGTGCTTTGATTTCTTTGTGTATTTGGATTTCATGGGTTATGTGTTTGGTTCAGGGAGAGTCTGTTTATATGAGTTTTATGCTTGCACTTTGTTTGATTCGGGTGCTTCACAGTCATTTGTATCTTCCACGTTTGCTCGGATGTGTAATTTGGTCATGGAACCTTTGCCGAAGTCATTGGTAGTGGCTCTACCCAATGGTGAAATGGTGTGGTATTCCAAGGTTGCTTTGGGATGCCCATTAAATTTTGATGGAAGGTTCTTGGATGCTGATTTGGTGGTATTTAAGCTGTTGGGTTTTAATATCATGCTTGGGATGGATTGGCTATACCGATATTCTGCAAGTATTAATTGCAGAAGTCGGGTAATTACCTTTCAGCTTCCAGATGGTGATTGTCTGGAATTTGCAGAGAGTAAGTTAAAAGAAAAGCTGGTAATTATATCGGCAATTCAGGCAAGAAGAGAGATTGCATGGGGAGCAGATGCATTCTTAGTCCAGATGGTGTCCACGCCGTCTGAGAAGAAGTCTTTGGTAGACATTCCAGTTGTGGAAGAATTCCCCGATGTGTTTGTGGATGACTTGCCTGGACTACCCCTCCGTTTGAGAAATGGAGTTTGTTATAGACTTGGAACCTGGAGCGGCTCCTTTACATAAAGCTCCTTACCGCATGGCATCGGCTGAATTAAAAGAGTTGAAGACTCAGTTGCAAGAGCTGGTAGATAAGGGATTTATTCAGCCTAGTACTTCGCCGTGGGGTGCGCCAGTTCTATTTGTTAAAAAGAAAGATGGAACCCTCCGTATGTGTATTGATTATCGGGAATTAAATAAGGTGACCATCAAGAATAAATATCCTCTCCCACGGATTGATGATTTATTTGATCAGCTTCAAGGAGCAGTTGTGTTCTCAAAGATTGATTTGAGGTCGGGATACTACCAGTTGAGGATCAGAGACAAGGATGTGCCCAAAACTGCTTTTAGGTCGAGATATGGGCATTATGAATTTAAGGTGATACCGTTTGGATTAGCCAATGCCCCTGCTGCTTTCATGGATTTAATGAATCGGGTATTTTGACCTTACCTGGATTCCTTTGTGGTAGTATTCATTGATGACATTCTGATTTATTCCCGAGATGTTGAAGAGCATGTGTATCATCTTCGTCTAGTTCTTGGGAAATTGAGAGAACACCAGTTGTATGCCAAGCTCAGCAAGTGTGAATTCTGGTTGGAGGAAGTCAGATTTCTTGGGCATGTGATTTCCCGAGACGGAGTGGCTGTTGATCCTAGTAAGGTGGAAGCCATTTTATCATGGCATCGTCCGACTACAGTGCGCGAGATCCGGAGTTTCTTGGGACTTGTCGGATATTACCGAAGATTTGTGGAGGGTTTTGCTCGCCTATCCGGACCTCTCACAGCTTTGACTCGGAAGAATATAGAATTTGTTTGGTCAGATAAGTGTGAGAGAAGCTTCCAAGAATTGAAGAACAGGTTGACTACAGCACCAGTGTTAGCGCTTTCAGAACCGCATAAGCCATTCGTAGTCTTCAGTGATGCGTCTAAATTCAGATTGGGTTGTGTCCTTATGCAGGAAGGACGGGTTGTTGCCTATGCATCTTGTCAGCTAAAGGTCCATGAGAAGAATTATCCGACGCACGATTTGGAATTGGCTGCGATTGTTTTTGCTCTTAAGATCTGGCGACACTTTTTGTATGGGGAAGCTTGTGAAGTATACACTGATCACAAGAGCTTGAAGCATTTGTTTTCCCAGAAAAATCTGAACATGAGGCAGAGGCGATGGCTGGAGTTAATCAGTGACTAACAGTGTGAGATCAAGTATCATCCGGGAAAGGCAAATATAGTTGCTGATGCTTTGAGCCGAAAATCGCACTTGGAAGATGAAGCCGAGCCGTCAGAATTGGATTCTTTACTTTGTGGGATGAGAAGACTCCTTATTGAAAGTTCACAGCAAGAAGAGATTTTATCTTCAGTTCTTGATATTCGAGTAACTGATTTTGACGAATTGAAGGCTCTTCAAAGGAAGGATCTGAAGCTGCTGGATATCAGAAAAAGAGTTAGAAAATCTCGAGGGCCGTTGCACTATAGCCTGGATAAAGATGGAATACTTCAGTTCCGAGATCTTAGAGTGGTCCCCAAGGATTCAGAATTCAAGGAGCGGATCATGGCAGAAGCTTATGCCAGTATCGGGACTTGAAGATGTATCGGGCAGTACGAAGATGTATCGGGACTTGAAGAAAAGTTATTGGTGGGATGGAATGAAGAGGGATATTGCCTTGTATGTTGAGAAATGTCACACCTGTCGTCAAGTCAAGGCCGAGCATCAAAGACCCGCAGGTATGCTCCAACCCCTCCCTATTCCTGAGTGGAAATGGGATGACATCACGATGGACTTTGTAGTGGGCTTGCCAAGAACGTCTAGTGGGAAAAATTCTGTTTGGGTGATTGTTGACCGGTTAACGAAGAGTGCTCATTTCTTGCCTGTTAACAACACCGATTCCTTGGGTAAGTTGACACGCTTGTACGTGAAAGAGATAGTGCGGCTGCACGGCATTCCAAATAGTATAGTGTCGGATCGAGACCCAAGGTTCACGTCGTAGTTTTGGAAGAGTTTGCAGGCAGCTTTGGGTACTAAGTTGAAGTTCAGTGCTGCATATCACCCGCAGATAGACAACCAATCAGAGCGCACCATTCAGACCCTTGAAGACATGTTGCAAGCATGTGTCATGGAATTTCAAGGGAGTTGGGAAAGCCATTTAGAGTTTGCATATAATAATAGCTTCCATGCGACCATTCAGATGGCTCCCTATGAAGCTCTTTACGAGAGGAAGTGCAGATCGCCCTTGTGTTGGGATGAAGTCAGGGAGAGTAAGATTATTGAACCCGAAATAATTTAAGAGATGCAAGACCAAGTTCGGATGATTAGGGATAAAATGGCGGCAGCTCAGAGTCGCCAAAAAAGCTACGCTGATACCAGGAGGAGAGAGTTATCTTTTGAAGAAGGTGATTGGGTTTATCTCAAAGTCTCTCCCATGAGAGGAGTTAAGCGTTTTGGTAAGAAGATGAAACTGGATCCGAGGTATGTCGGCCCTTTTCAAATTCTGGAGAAGGTAGGGTCCGTTGCCTATAGAGTTGCTTTGCCAGAATATTTTGGGGATTTTCATGATGTCTTCCACGTATCATCCCTGAAGAAGAGCTTTGGACAACAAGAGCCACGCTTTGTCGACCCAGAGAGTATTCAGTTGCAACCGGATCTTACTTATGAGGTTGTTCTGTCGCAGATCATGGATTGGAAGGAGCAACAGTTGAGACCAAGACGATACTTTTGGTTAATGTGGCATGGGGAGATCCGGTAGCTCAAGATTTCTCTTAAGAGCGAGTAGCGGACATGAGGGAGCAGTACCCATACTTGTTTGAGTAATGAAGGTACGTATCTTAATCTTGGTCACAAGTGGTTTATTTGATTTTATGTGGCTTGTTTCAAGTTGGTGTTTGATCTTGTAAATTTCGAGAACGAAATTTGTTTTTAAGGGGGGGAGGATGTGATGACCCGCTTTTACGTGTATTTTCACTGAAGGGTTATTTTTAATTTAATTAATATATTGGTTTATTTATTTTAAATTAATGTATTTTATTTGGTTTTTAATTTATTTGATGTTGTGTTTTATTTATTTAGTCGTTTTACGGTTTTTAAAATCGTTTTCGGCGGATTTGTTTTGGTTTATGGAGTGAGGACTGGACCTCATTTCTTTTCCATCATCTTTTCTTTTTCTCTTTTCTTTTTTTCTTCTTTCTCTTTTTTCTTTTTTTTTTCTTTTTTTATTTCTTTCTTTTCTCTCCTCCCCGGTTCTCTCTCCCGCGCGCACACTCTCTCTCCTCTCCCTCACGCCGTTTCGTCCAGCCACCCAGGGCCGCCGCTTGCCAGCACCGTGAGCCACACCACCACCACCGTTTTCTTCCCCTCCCTCCAGTGAACCACCCCGCCAAATTTCATCCCCAACCGTGCCGCCGTTTAGTTGGAAAACCACCATCAAGCCACACGGTTTTAGCCCCAATTTGCCGCCGTCGCTCCACCTCCGGCCACCACCTCTTCACCACTTCATTACCAACTCCTTGCCATCCTAACCCACGCATTTTCGGCCTCTAACAGTCGTCGGAACAGCTCCCACGAGCTAGTTTCCGATTTGGGTATTTCAGCCCTTCAACAACCATTTTCGCCGCCACCCACGGCCAAACTCCACTTCCCTTAGCTTCATAAACATCCTTAGATCATTCCCTATCAATCCCGAGCTTTGGTTTGTCCCCGTTCAAAAGTGGGTATTTTACAACCTATGACCACAGTGAAATTTCACTGTTACGTTGCTTTTCTTCCGCCGTTTGCAACGCCGCGAGCTTTCTAAAAATACCATATAATGCTGTAAGTATTTTCCAAACCCTAATTTTAGATTTAAATATATTTTTCTCATTCAATAAATATTTGTTGTTGGTTGGCTGATTCTGGATTGAGTCCGAGGAGTTCGGGGGTCGGATGGATGGAGGACGAAGTTGCTTGATTTATTAATTTATGGTTGGTTGATTGTTTTGTGCATTGAAATCGCATTTACATGGTGCATGCACGTGCATTTTATTTAATTTGAGAAAATCTTGTTTTATTGGCGTAAGTGGATTTTCGGGTGCATGTGTATCACGACCTCAAGCCGGGATGGGGTATTATCCCGGTGGAGCTCCTCTGGTCACTTGGGAGCGTAATAAACAGAGTGACATCCCCTGAGTTGTCGCTGGGCAACGATGGGAGTGGGGGCTAGAGGATGCTTGGCTACAAACGCGTCGGGAGCGGAACCGGGCATCGCTCTACGCACCGACTCCGTGGCCCTTCGCTGGCGAGGGTTAGAGGATGCTTGGTTACAAATGCGTGGGGCGCGGAACTGGGCATCACTCGTTTAGGTGTCACATGCATAGTCGTTACCTGCGGTGTGGCACTGGAGCCAGAGTGTGCGGATGACCCCTAGGGGAGGTCATGGTGCATACGGATTAATTGGTTAACGGTTTGAGTTTGATATGGGCCAAATGTGACTTTTGGCGTGATATTTGGAAAGGATATGTTTTTGGGCCAAATGAGATTTTTTGGTGTGTGTGGAAAAAATATGATTTTATGGGTTTTGTGCTTTGGCATCCTTTCATGCATATTGTTTGAGTTTTATATGTTTTTATCTAGTGGTGTTTGGATTTTACTTACCTGCGGCACCATTTTTGGTTCCGTAGATTTTGGTGCAGAGTTCAAGGAGGAGGAAGAGGAGGCTGATCCCGAGGATGCGGCTTCGCCGAAGTTCTGAGTGGAGTTTATGCTTTGTATTTGGCTTTGAAATAATATTTGTGTTTTGTAATATTTTATTATGTATGTTTTAAACAGCTTTGTATTAAAACAGAAAAAATTCTGGTACTTAGTTATTGACTTTGTTTTTTGCTGCGTGTTTCTCGTGCACATTCGTTTCTTATGCACACACTTGGCACACGTCGTTAGGGTGGTGACCCGTGATGTCATCATTCGGACTTCTCGATTTCCCCGTGTCCGTGCGTGGGGATTTGGGGGCGTCACATGATTATTGGTTGAGGATTTGTTACATGATTAAAGGTTTGGAGAAAGATTTTCTTAGATCTATAAACTTAGAAACTGGAAGAGGAAAAAACAGTTTCTGTTTTGAGAAAGTTTAAATCTTTGGTGGTATAAGCCTATTCCAATGGCTTTGATAATTTTATTGAAGGATCCTAAGCTTCTTATATACATGTTAGAATTTTATTTTAAAAATATTTGATATTAGTTTCAAAGATATGAAATTTTATGCAAAGAGATATTTGGATAGGCCAAAGTGTGGATGTTCTTGGCTAAATTTATGTTTTTGTTGATTTTTAATCATTGTTGCATCTAAACTTTGACTCAACTAGTGAACCAAAAATTTAGAGCAGTTTCACCTACAAGTATACAGGTGTTCTAGTACCTAACAGGGTCGAATCTACATGGATTGACTTATATGATAAGAAAAATAAACTCAAACAATGAAAAGAAATTACTAAAAGGAACGTGCAATCAAACAGAAGAGAAAATTATCCATATAAAGATTTTTAAAATAACCGAATAAAACTAAAATGATAAAAATAAATTGATATGGGGATCCAAAAAATAAATTGATAAAAATAAAGTTTTGAGGATCCATCTAATAATTTAGAATATTGTTTCTTATTGATTTACTTCAATTAAACTAGAATAATGATTTTGTTTGATTGGATGATTTAACATTTAAGGTCAAGAAAAATAGGCACTAATGATTAAGTATGAACAATTGCTGATTATGTCAAGAATGTGAGAAGTTGAATAACTTTTATTCAAAAAATACATTCTGATTACAATGATACACAGATGATTAAATAGTTACAAGAAGCTAGGCTAAGTATGGAAATGCTAGACTAAGTATGGAAATAACCAAATGTAAGGAAACTAGACTAAGTATAAAAATAATTTACAAATGAATAACTCTTGCTGAAAATATGGTGAGAATTTTGTGCAAATTGGAATCCTGTGATTGTGTTGTCAATACTCCTCCTCAAGTTGGCGCATGAAGATCCGTAATGCCCAACTTGCATAGAAAATGATGGAAGAGTTCGCGGCCTAAAGCTTTGGTGAAGATGTCCGCAATTTGCTCATGTGATGAGCTATGGATTGCAGTGAGTAGACCAGACCAGATCTTATCTCGAATAATGTGGCAATCAATCTCAATATGCTTGGTGCGTTTATGGAACACAAGATTATGGGCAATGTGCACAGCGGATTGATTATCACAATGCAAACTGAAAGGTTCAGAATGAGAGATACCAAAGTCAGTGAGGAGTTGTTTCAACCATGTCAGCTTGCATGTGGTGACGGCCATACCTCGATATTCAGCTTCAGCAGAAGAGCGGGCTACAGTCGTTTGTTTTTTTGTGCGCTAGGAAATAGGACTCGTGCCAAGCTAAATGAAAAACCAGTGGTGGAGCGATGGGTAGTGGAATAGCTGGCCCAATCAGAATCAGTGTAGGCAGTAACATGTAAGGTATTGGAGGATGGAAAGAAAATGCCTTGACCAGGGCTGCCTTTGATGTAACGGAGAACACGGGTGGCGGCTTGCATGTGAGGAAGACGGGGAGCATGCATAAACTGACTGAGGATGTTCATGACGAAGACAATATCAGAACGAGTGATGGTCAGATAGATAAGGTGGCCCACAAGTCTTTGATAGGAGCTTGGGTCAGGAAGAAGGGTGCCATCTTGATTGGTGAGCTTCAAGTTTTGTTCCATGGGAAAGGGAGCGTTCCAGGCGCCGAGTTGGCCACTGTCATTCAGAATATCAAGAGCATATTTTCGTTGATTAAGGAAGATGCCTTTTGATGAACGAGCAACTTTGAAACTAAGAAAATATTTGAGGGGGCTGAGATCCTTGGTTTTGAAATTGGTGGAGAGAGCATGTTTGAAGTCCTCTATTTTGGAGAGATCATTTCCAGCAACCAGAATATCATCAACATAGACGAGCACAATGGTGATACTCGTGGTTGTGATCAAGGTGAATAAAGAGTGATCTGCTTGAGATTGAATAAAACCTGAATCAAGAAGGACAGTGGTTAGTTTAAAAAACCAGTTGCGGGATGCCTGTTTGAGGCCGTAGAGAGATTTGCGGAGATAGCAAACACGGGTCTCCCCCTTAGGGCAATATCCGGGAGGTGGTGTCATGTACACTTCTTCATCAAGATCACCATGTAGTAAGTCATTGTTGACATCAAGTTGGTGAATGATCCATTGCTGAGTAGCGGCGACAGCTAACAAGCACCGGATAGTAGTCATTTTTGCAACAAGGGCAAAAGTCTCATTTTAATCGAGGCCTTCAACTTGATTGTAGCCTTTGGCGACCAAGCGAGCTTTATATCTTTCAACAAAGCCATTGGCTTTGAGCTTGGTTTTAAAGACCCATTTGCAACCGATGGGTTTTTTACCAGGAGGGAGGGGTTCAAGTGTCCAGGTAGAATTCGCTTCAAGAGCACGTAGCTCATTAGTCATGGCATCACGCCAATGGGATTGACGAAGAGCAGTAGAATAACAAGAAGGTTCAATAGAAGTGGTGAGAGCATGTAAATATGTAAGATGAGAGGGTGAGAAATGAGAATAAGAAAGAAAAGCAAATAAAGGGTGAGCAGTACCTGAGGTTGACGCAGCGAGTGATTGTGCCGTGGGCCCTGCATGTAGAGTCGGACAAACATAATCCTGGAGGTAAGCAGGTCGAGTAGTAGCGCGACGAGGATGTGAAGGAGGAGGTAGAGAGGAAAATTCTGTGATGGTAGTAGGGAGGGGGGAAGGGGTCGTGAGAGTGGTGGGAGAAGGGAGAGATGGGGTTGATGAGGGGGGTTCGGGAACAGGTAAGGGAAGGATAGGAGAAGGTGACAGGGAAAGATCGGGGAGATCTTGGGAGGGAAATATGTCTGCATGGAAAGTGACATCGGGGGAAAAAAAGATGGTATGTGTGTCTAGATTGTAGAGTTTGTATGCTTTGTGGTTACTGGGGTAGCCAAGAAAGATGCATTTGGAAGCACGAGGAGAGAATTTATCTCGATGAGCATGAAGGGTTTGGGTGTAACATAGACAACTGAACACACGAAGGTGATTATAGTTGGGAATGGTGTGGAAGAGAAGTTCAGAAGGGGATTTATTTTGAAGAATGCAACTGGGTGTACGGTTAATGAGATATGTTGCAGTGAGGACACACTCGCCCCAAAATTTTAGGGGTAAGTGTGCTTGGAAGCGAAGGCTATCAGCAATATTCAAGAGGTGCCTATATTTTTGCTCCGCAACGCCATTTTGTTGAGGAGTTTCAATGCAGGTATGCTCATGGATAATGCCGTGAGTATGAAGGTAGGTTTGAAATTTGTGCGAAAGAAATTCTTGTCCATTATCGGTGCGAATTTTTTTTACCGTGGTATTAAATTGATTTTGGACAAGGGCAAAGAAATGCATGAGATTGGCATATGTCTCAGATTTAAAATGCATAAGATAGAGCCAAGTAGTACGTGAAAAATCATCGACGATAGTGAGAAAATAATGAGAACCACAAATGAAAGAAGTGTGGTAGCCACCCCAAATGTCACAAAATATTCTATTAAAAGCAAAAGTACTTTTATTATCAGTAGAGGAAAAAGACAAACGAGTGTGCTTGGAACGTGCGCAAACATCACAATCCGAAACAACATGAGAATTATTAAATAATTGGGGAATAATAAGACGAGAAGGATGACCTGGGCGTCGGTGCCATAAGTCTTTATTCATAGTGGATTGCACGGAAGAAGCCAGAATATTGTTGGACCAGTACACATAAAGCCCATTGCAAAAATCACCCGCTCCAATTAGCCTCGTCGACTGTGGGTCCTGAAAGAAAAAATTTTTAGAGGAGAAAGAAATAGTACAATTTGTGTGAGTGGTAAGTTGAGGGACAGATAAGAGATTAAAATGAAATTCAGGGATAAAATAGACACTTAAAAGGGTAAGAGAGGGAGATAAGGGGAAAGTGCTGATACCCTTAATAGGAAGGGTATGGCCCTTCGGCAGCTTCACCGAAAGAGAAAGAGGGGTTTCCAAAATAGAAAACAGCTGCCGGTCATGGCACATGTGGGCGCTAGCGCCGCTGTCCACAAGCCAGTCCCGACGGCGATTGAAGAAGGGGGGAGAAGAAAAAACGTTACCAACAAAATTAGAGGAAGTGGGTTTCGGTTTGAGCAGGTCCAAGAGTTGCTGGTAGAGATCCGGCGTCAATCCGAGGAGGGGAGCTTGATTGGCAGTTGAAGTGAAGCTAGATGGGCGTTTTCCGAGGATGGAGGGACGTGGCTTGGAGCGTTGATCGCGGCCCTATGGGTATCCGATGACCCTCCAGCAGCGGTCACGGGTGTGACCCTGTTTTCCACATTCGGTGCAACGAAGGTGGCTCTGTGAGTGGCTGGAGTTGGCGGCGGCGAAGGCCATGGAGTCCATCGGCAGTGGTTGGAGTTGGAGGAGTCGCTGCTGGTCTTCTTGAAATAAGATAGAAAAAACTTTGGTGATTGAAGGAAGCGGGTCCATAGCAAGGATCTGGGTTCTGAGTTGAGCAAAGGAATCATTTATGCTAAGGAGGAACTGAAAGATACGCTCATCATCGTCTTGTTTTTGCATATCCTTGAGGTCAGTGGTGTTTTGAAGATGACTTAATTCATCCCATATCTATTTGATATGGTTGTAATATTCATGAATGGAGTTGGTATTTTGGTGTAGAGATGAAAGGGCATGCTTGAGGTGATAGCGTTATTGTTGTGGCTGAAACGAGATTGGAGGTCAATCCAAACATCGCGTGGGTTTGTGTGATATTCAAGTGAGTTGGCTAGAGATGGGCTGATGGAGTTCAAAATCTAGGTAAGAACCATGTCTTTGGTTTGATTCCATTGTTTGTAGTCGGGAGAATTAGGATCAGGGGTGGGGAGAGAGCCATCAACAAAACTGAGTTTGTTCTTGGCATTTAGTGCACGGGTCATGGCTTTTTGCCCTTTTGGGAAGTTGTCACTTGTAAGGAGGCCAGAAACAATGATTAGGCTAGGGGAATCAGCGGGATGGAGGAGGTAGGGAGAGAGGACAACAAAAGAGGAGGAGGAAAAGGAAGAGGAAGAAGAGGCCATGTAGGACTCGGTAGGGTAGGGATCGTGTTTAGGTTGATACCATGTCAAGAATGTGAGAAATTGAATAACTTTTATTTAAAAAATACATTCTGATTACAATGATACACGGATGATTAAATAGTTACAAGAAGCTAGGCTAAGTATGGAAATGCTAGACTAAGCGTGGAAATAACCAAATGTAAGGAAACTAGACTAAGTATGGAAATAATTTACAAATGAATAACTCTTGCTGAAAATATGGTGAGGATTTTGTGCAAATTGGAATCATTGATTGTGTTGTCAATAGATTATAACATTCATAAATTCATTTGAATATCACAGGAAATTTTTCAAGCATTCAATACATTTAGAAATCACAATTAATTAAGATAAATATATAGACAATCAAAATATCCAATAATAAAATCATTCAATCGATCAAGCTCTCAATATAAATTCTACGTTGATCCGGAAACAATATTTAAATTATTAAACTTCACCTCTAACCTTAGTGCGAAAATTTAGCCAACCATATTCAACACAAGAGCTATGAAAATTACAAAAATGTTCTCCATAAAAACACTAAAATAAAACACACAAATTAAGACTAGAAAAATAATGTAAACCATAAAACAAAAAAAAAAAAAGAAGAAGATAGAAGCCCCAAATAAATAACTCACTCAAATCCGTAAACCCCCAAGGTCTCCACGTTCCCATCTCCTGAAACCAGAAAGTCCCTTCCTTTTAGTTCCCAGCAGTTCGGCCTCTCAAAAACTCCCAAAACCTCCTGCGTGAGCCAAACGAAAAAAATAAGGAACTCTCCTGCGTCGTTTTCAGCTCTCCAACTCTGTCTCTCCTTCATTTCCAGATTCAAACGCCACTACCCATCTCCTCTCCAGCGTCAAAATGAAGAAAAATAAATTCTCCCCTCTTTTTCGTTCAAGTCCAGCCTCCCCACTCTCTCCAAAGCTCCATGGCTCCGTGATTCACTCAACATCCAAAGTGCTTAGTTCCCTCTCTCTCTCTCTCTCTCCGTAAACACCCTTTTTCTCAAAGCTTTTTTTTTTTTGCCCACTCTGGTCAGTCCTCTCGCACCCCAAACGTCTTGCTCTGTTTTTCTTCTCACCAAGAAAAATAAAACCCAGAAGCCCTTATAACACCAAACAACAGCCCCTAGGCTAGTCAACAGGCCAAACAACCACTGCCTTGAACTACTGAAAGCCCCTGTTTTCCCTATACCCAAAAAAGAACCAGAGCCTCGCTTCCTGCCGTGAACCCAGCTTCAGACCAAAAACTGCTCTCTCTCTCTCTCCGTAAACCACCTTTACACAAATCTCCTCCCTTCTTTTCCCTGTCTGGCGTTCCCTTCAGCTCTCCAAAATGAAAAATAAAAATCTACTCTTCGCCTATCTTTTCCTTTTCGTCTGACCACCACCCCCGCCCCCCCCCCCCCCTCCCCCCTCCCAAAGTCTTGTCCGTGATTTAATCCCTGCTTTCTCTACAGTTTCAGCGTGTCTCCCCCTAAAAGCCTTCTCGAAAGCCAATTGTGTTGCCAAAATTAATTCACTGCATGTTACATAGAAATGGCAAAGATTTGAGCGTCTGCAGAGCAGCTGCAGAATTGGTCTTCCTCTTTCTCCCTGGTGCCTGTCGCTACTCTGTCCCTACTCCTCTCTAAAACTGAAGTGCCACTTCTCCAGCTGCCAAAAATCGCCTTCTCCCCATGAAGAAGTCTCGTCTTTTTGCCTGAGAAATAAAAGTCCTTCTCTCTATTTAAACCAAGGGTCCAATCGGTCTCTTTGAATGTTCTGAGGGTCAAAAGTGAAAAGGTAGGGAAAAGTCATTCCGTTTGTGTCGTCTGGGTGATTAACTTTCAAAAACTGAGAAAGAAATAGAACCAACAAAAAAAAAAAAAAAAAAAAGTAAGAATAGAATATTAAAACTGTGTTGTCCATGTTAAGAATTATTGAACAATTAAATCATAAGTTATAAAAATAAACAAAATTATGGTATTAATCAATTTAAATCACAACTCAGATTTATGTCTATTAATCATTTTTCCATCTAAAATCAATAATAATGTCATGAAATAGTTAAAATATATTGGTTCTGAATGTATGAAGTATGCAATATTTTAGCTCAATCAACCATGTGATCTTGAATTAGAAGCTTAGATATGTTTTAAGACACCTTTTTAAATCATGTGATGTTTTGGTTTGAAGATCACATCTTTATAAGTCATGGATCAAAAGGTTGATCAAAACAAGTTAGAAACAAAAATTTGCTTTTAGAACTTAGAAAGAAGCCAAAAAAATTCCAAGTATTGTTTTAGTCATTTTGATGACTTTTATTGATGATTCAAAATATGATTATTCTTAGGAATATTTTATGAATATATTAGAAGAAAGATTTAGATTTGTTAAGTTTTTGAAGATGCTTGGAAATAGATCAAAACATTTGATTCAATGGTTTGCGCTTTTAGTTAAAAAGTTTAAATCCTTTTTCTAAAAGTTTGGTGTTGATGATTAGCATATTTTAGTGGGTGTTTTAAGTATGTTTTTAAACCTAGGATATAAAGATCTTTGTTGTCAAAATTTGGTTTGATAATGAGTTTTGAAATTGAAAGATTTGCAACAAAAATCAAGGAAAAAGCCTTTGAAAGTTTTGGCCCGTATAGAGTTTTTATGGTTTTGTTTAGTATTAAATTTTTATGATTTGATATTTGAGTTTATGATGAAACTTACATGAGGTATGTAAATTTTAGTGATTTTTGGAGTTAGGATGCAAAATCCTTAAGTTAGGGGTAAAATAATCATTTTTTTACATGTAGAGAGTAAAATACTAATTTTGCTCTAAGTTTATATTTTTCCATATTTCTAATTGTTAGGGATTAATTTCTAACTTTTAAAAATCACTATTTTCAGTTCCTCGTGATCTCACTTGAAATTAATTAGAAAATGCGAAGACCGAGGTAAGTTAACTTTTAACTTACTGGCATTTTATTGTGTATGAGTGATAAGTAAAGGAACTATAGTGTATGTATGTATGTTATCATATATGTTATGCCATGTCAAGTTCTCACATATTTTTCTGTTACACATAATTTATTCTGTCAAGAATTATTCCTTTGTTATACAAGATATTATATCACGTATTGCTATACAGTGCAAGTATATCATGTTAAGTATGCCAATGTTACATGTAAATCATGTCACGTGAAGTTCACTATTGCAAGTATGCTATATTAAGAAATGTTGTCTGCTGCATGCCATGTCAAGTTATGAAATGTTTCTGTCCCATGTATGTCCTCGTGCAGTTAAGTTATTATTCAGTTTATTGTGACTACACCATCATGGTAATCCCATGAGATAAGAATAAGCAACATGGTGACCCCATGAGATAAGAATACACCATCGTGGTAACTCCATGAGATAAGAATAAACAATTATGGTGAACCCATAAGATAAGTAGAAGCAATCATGGTAATCCCATGAGATAAGAATATACCATCATGGTAGCCCCATGAGATAAGATTAAGTAATCATGGTGACCTCATGAGATAAGAATAAGTTTGAGATTAAGTTCATGTTAAGTCAAGTTTTAGATTAAGTGTATGTTAAGTCAAGTTTCAGATCAAGTTCATGTCAAACAAGTCAAGTTTAGTCCACGTTTCAGTTTAAATTATGTCAATTATGCTATGTCATATGTGAATTTATGTTATGCTTTATGTCAAGTTATATTATGTTATGCTATGTCAGATGTAAAGTTATACTATGTCAGATGTAAAGTGATACTATGTTTTTTTTTTTTTTTTCTAATCAAGCTTAATATATATAAAAATAGAGGGATTACAAAGTTAGAGGTGGATCCTTTCCACTATCCGGATACAAAAAGTATTGAGGAATTGAAACTAGGGGTAGGCTACCAAACACATGGTTTGTAGCTGCCCAATGCGCCACCAAGTGCGCATATCGATTATGAGATTGATGGATTTTGGTAAATTTCCAACCTGAATGATCTTCTGCATATGATCAGATGTCTTCTATGATCGGGCAGATCGACTAGAAAAGGGTAGAATATTTACATTTGATTGCTGAGAAGACTGATTGAGCATCGCCTTCTATTGTTATAGAACTTGAGTTGGATTGAAAAGAATTGCTTGCCATAACAATTGCAAGTAGCGCCGCTTTAGCTTCGGCTACCAAAGGGGTTGAAGAGGTGATTTTTTCTGTGAAGATCTCCAAAATTTCACCTAAGTGGTTCCTTTGAATTGTTGAAGCTATAGAAAAGTTATTTCTCATTGTTGCATTAAAAGAGATAATAAGAGTTCCGACTGTAGGAGGGGTCCATTTGAGAGTTGGGGCTTTGAACAAAGAGCTATCGAACCAGACATTTTTGTAGCTTACATAAACTGTGAATAGTTACTTCTTTATCTCTTCTAGAGAGAAATTTGAAAGATTGTGAACTATCTCGTTTCAGTTTCTCCATAATATATCTAGCAAAATGACTACATAAAGTTGGAAATGATGACTATCTTGTCCCTATAGTCCTAGGAACTTACCAGGATAGATAATCATTTTTATCCAATATGAAATGGAATGGATGGGCAATCTTGCTATATTTAAAGGCCAGCTGCCTTATTGCCATAATATCCTGACGATTAGACATTCCACAAATAAATGAAGTGCTGTCTCCTCCTCTTGGTCTCAAAAAGTACATTTTGTGTTGACTTGCTGAGAGATTCTTTCGTTGATTTTTGCTTTTGTTGGAAAAGTATTCCAAAGTATCTTCCATAATAGAAGCTTGTGACAGTCATGAATTTTAAGGCTCCACAATGTCTTAAAGATGGGGTTTTGATTCTGAAGAACTGATTCGTGGTAGTCGACCTGTGCTTGATAAGCTGTCTTGACTGAGTATTTCCCACTATGATTAAGTGCCCATACCTCTTTATCCTCGCCTTGTGCTGTTTGAGACAACGAAATCTTTAGAATTTCCTTTATGTTGGGATGATCAAAGAGGCTTTGCAATTTCCAGATATCCCATGTTTTCGGGTTATTTTGGATGAGGTCAGAGACTTTGATAAAAGGATGGATGGAATCCATGTTCCTGAGGGGTGTTGGCTTGAACGTTTTTAAAGTAGGGATCCATGGGTCTATCCAAATATTAACCAATTGGCCATTGAAGATTTGGAAACACCTACCTTTAGAAAGTAGATCTTTAGTCTTGAGAATGCCTTTCCACATTGGAGAATCTGAAAGTCTTGAGATTGCCGTCCGGAAGGTTGTGTTCCTTAGGTATTTGGAGGATAGTATTGAGTGCCATAAACCGGTTTTTGGTCCACTTAGTTCCCAACCTGTTTTTGCTAAGAGGGCTTTGTTCATATTTTCTGTCAACCTGATGCCTAGTCCTCCTATTGTTTTTGGTAGACAGATTGACTTCCATGATTTCAATGTGAGATTGTGTAGTTTATCTTTTGGGAAGCCCCACCAAAATTTTTTCTAGATTTGATCAAGAGTCTTGCATACTGATTTTGGAATCTGGAAAGTGTTCATGCAATAAGAGGGAATGGAGCTTGCCACGGATTTAATCAAAATTGTGCTCCCTGTTTGTGCTAAGAGTTTTGCTTTCCGACCTTCTAATTTTTGTCTCACTTTATTTAGTAGATCTGCATAATTTTCTCTTTTCCTTCTGTTGAAAGAAGTTGGGAGGCCCAGGTATTTCATTTTTACTGAGGAAGCTTTATAAGGAAGCCAACTTGAGATAACAACTTTGTCTTGATTGTTTGCATTCCTTGTGATAAAAATTGATGACTTTGAGAGGTTTATTTTTTGACTCGACCAGCTTTGGTATTTTTCTAGACATTCTGCTATGGCTTTTGCATTTTTCTCTGAGTCTTTGGTAAAAATGATTGTGGCATCTGCAAACAGTAAGTGGGAGACTGGCAGACTGTTTTTGCTTAATTTAATCCCTTCACTTTTTTGTTGTGCTTCAGCTCGTAGTATTAATCTTGGTAAGGCTTCTGTGACTAAGATAAATAGAAAAAGCGATATTGGATCTCCTTGTCTTATGCCTCTTTCTGCTTTGAAGAAATCTCTTGGTGAGCCATTTCTTGTGACTGAGAACATGGCCGTTGATATGCACTCTTTAACCAAATTTATCCAGTTTAAGTTGAAGCCCAGGCTGTTCATTATTTCGAAGAGGAAATTCTATTCCACTCTGTCAAAAGCCTTTTCCATGTCCAACTTTAAAGCCATCAAGCATTTTTTTCCAGATTTCTTTTTTAGTAGGTGGAAGAGCTCATGAGCAATCATTATGTTTTCTTTTTATATTCCTTCCTGGGACAAAGGCTATTTGTAGAGGAGAGATTATTTTGGGAAGCAGCTCTTAAGTCGGTTTGCCATGATCTTGGTAATGATTTTATAACTGACATTTGTGAGGCTTATAGGATGGTAATAGCTTGGAGAATTTGGACATTGTGATTTTGGGATCAATGCAATGTTTGTATAGTTCATTTGCTTTAGGAGCTTTCCACTCAGGAAAAAATTTTGTATAGCCCGAGTAACTTCCACTTTAATGATTTCCCAATAGTGCTTGAAGAAAAGAGTTGTAATGCCATCAGGACTAGGGGCTTTATTGTTTGGGATTTGTCTAAGAGCACTGAAAATTACCATTTCATCCGGGATTTCATTGAGCATGTTGTTTTCTTCTTCTGTAATTTGCTTGCCAAATAATTGACCTAGTTGTTCCTGTATTTGAGGCTTTGAGGAAGTATAAATAGTTTTGAAATGATTTATGAAAGCTGATTCAATAATTAAAGGGTTCATTGACCAATTACCTGGCCCCAATTTGATTGATTTGATAGCGTTCCTCCTTCGACGAATTGTGGTTGTCAAATGGTAGAACTTCGTGTTGAGGCCTGTTGAGGTGAGCCAAGTTATTCGAGATTTTTGGTTCAATAGAATCTCGTCATTTTCTGTTAGTTTATGGAGTTTGCTCTACAACTCAATGTCTAAATCTTGATTTCTTGATGTTGACATGCTGCTTTGGACATCTAATAAGTCTTTTTCTATTTGCTGAATGTTGTTCTGAATGCGCCCGAAGTGGTTTTTGTTCCACTTTTTTAATGCTTCTTTTGTTCAGCTGATTTTCTTGCATAGAATGTAATTTGGATTACCTTGAAAATTTGTGCTCCAAGCTTCTTGAATTATAAGGTGGCTCAGGGGTTCTCGGATCCAGAATTCTTGAAACTTGAAAGATGGAGCATTATGTAAATTTGTTAATGTATTGAGTAGAATGGGATGATGGTCAGACGCTGAGGAAGCTAAGTGTTGCAGGGAAGCATCGAGAGAAATTGGTCTCGATTCTTTATTAACAATGACTTTGTCTAGTCTTTCTTTAATAAGAGCAGCCCCTTGCCTTTTGTTAGTCCAAGTGAATTTTGGTCCTGTGAATCCGATGTCTACAAGCCCATTATGATCCATAAGTGTTTTTAAGCCTCTGTTCGGATTGATATGGACTAATCGACCCCCATATTTCTCTGTTTGATTTATCAAGTCATTGAAATCCCCTATACATGCCCAAGGACCCTAGAAGGTTTGATGTACAGAGTCAAGGTGATTCCAAAATTTTTCTTTTTGATTAAAGTGAGCCGGGCTATATACATAATTAACCAACTAAGGATGGTGTGAAGGATCAGAGTAAACAAGAATTGAGATAGCATTAACATTAATATTTACAGGTTCCAGATCTACTCCCAGATGCCATAGCAACAACAAACCCCCTTTTTTACAAACAACAAGAAGATGCACAAAATGATGGAAGCCAAGACTATTTACAAAAATAGTGGTGCGGTCATCCGACACTAAGGCTTCCGATAAGAAAACGACATCGAGGTTATGTATCCTAATATTTGCCCTTAAGTTTCTAATTGCCTTGGGGTGGGCGAGCCCCCGGCAATTACTGACATGCATGCATCATTAACCTATGTGGAGGTTTTCTATTAACTTGCTGAGAATTGTAATAAAATCTCATTGTGGTAGTCCCAACTACCATTCCTCCCGAATGGTATATCTTGTTACAGGATTTGAAGGAGAGCTGAGAATGAACCAACTGGAAACGATCAACTAAGTGACGGTGCGAAGTCAATAATAGTATAGTAGTTAACTTAAATTACTACTTTACTTATGGAGTTGAATCTCCAGTACTCTTTTGTTCATGCCGATCTGGACTAGTGTTGTAGTCTCAGTTGTTTAATATGTCATTATATATGAGGTATGTTTTAACTATTTGGGATATTTTCAGTTTGGTGCATATTATTGCTAAAGAAACAAATTATCCGCTGTGAATATTGAATAATGCTAGATATATGTTAAAAACATTGCATGTTATATGTCATGAACGAGGGCAAGTAACCTTTGTGTTGCATGTCTTGACGTTTTAAATGTCCGTCCGATCCCAAGAAAAAATTTGGGGGCATCACATTAGTTGTTGATCCATGGCAGCATTTGCAGTTGTGTCTGGAGCATATAACAACAACCTTGGGGGTTGGTAGCCATACAATACTTCAAAGGGGAACAAACATGTGACTCTCCCAGATTTTCGCTTGTGATTTGGTAGACTCTGAAGTATTAGGACATGTAACATAAGGTTACTTGGTCCTGTTCATGACAAAATATGTAATATTTGAAGCAGATAATTGTTTTCTTTGAGCAATACTATGTACTAGAAGTAACTCATCTAAAAAATATAAACATACTTTATAAAATCCACATAATAGACATTCAAAAGTTATAATATATGTCGAAAGATCTATAACATCACGAATACTGGAGACAGTGCTCTATAAATACATGTAAAGACTACTAATATATACTAGTATATTAGGCTAGTCCTTTGAGTAGCTCACGCAACTCAGCCAAGGAAGCCAACATACCATCGATGAAATGGAGCATCGAGGCTATAAGCTTTGCGTCATTGCGTTGATGCCTAATCGACCTCCTCTAGTTTACTCTTGGTCACTTCTAATTTTGGCACATGATCTACCATTCCAAGAGAAATCTTGAAATAGTAGTTGGTACTACCAAGTTAACAAATAACTTTAACTAGTAGTGTATAGATGCATGCATGACACTAAAACATGAATGTTGATGTAAACATGAATCAACGTGACATGACTTGGCAAATAATGTGACATTAACTAACATAAAATAGAAATGATGTAGGCTGAATTGATATGACATGAATTTGGACTATACATAAGATAACGTGACATAAAAACTGAACATGAAATTGAACATGATGTGAACTGAAACTAAACTGATCTTAACTGAACATGAACTCGAAATCTTGCTCCCATATTAACTACTTGTTCACACCATGGGTATCTACACCTGCTACGAGTATATAATGTACGCATCCCATGGTAGGTATCTGCACCTGCAGAGAGCTTATAACATGAATGTGATATGTGTTTGGCACCATTGCTTATAACCAGTTACTTAGGCCCCATTTGAAGTCTATTGACAATACTTTGTCAACCCAGATAATTTCATACCAGTTTAAACACTCCAACATGAATAATGGAGTTCCACTAGGATATTATCTTTTCCTAGCATTTGGGGTCATGATAAACGTAAAAGATTTAACTGATTGAAAAAAAAAAAAAACTATTTTTCATGACAAACTCCATACTCATGACATGACATGGAGTAAAATAAAATGAAAGATGACATGACGTGACATGGCATGAAAGTATAATTAACATTATGGAATAACATGATTAACAATATGGCATAATGTGACGTGCAACAGTTAAACATGGCATGGCATGAAATAACATGTAACAGACAATTTTGTACTCGAAAATAAAACATGCCATGACGTGATATAATATGTAACAAGTAATTTCGTGCTTGAAAATAAAACATGGCATAACATAACTTAACATCTATATATATAAAACCTAACCAACATGAATGATGATCGTTTACCACCATATATACACAAATACCCTAAAAGTAAGTTAGAGGCTAATTTATAACGATTCAAAAGTCATGAAATTAAGCGTGAAATAACGGGAACTGTAAGGAGACATTTCAAAAGATTAGAAAATCCTTACTTGTATACTTAGAAAAAATAAATTACTAACTCAGAGTAAAATTACTATTTTACCCCCATTAGTAGAAAAATGACCATTTTACCCATAACTTAAGGATTTTATATCCTAACTTCAAAACTAACCAAACATTCTCTTATAAATTTTGTCCTAAATCTAAATATCTAATTAGAAAAATTTTAAAACACAACATAGCTACAAGAACCAAGCATAGGCTGAAACACACTAAGGCTAAAATCCTTATTTTTGTTGCAACTCTTTCAAACTCCAACTTTCATGCTAAAATTGAATCATGCAACATACAAAATCATATCCTATGCTGTAATATTATGCTAGGACAACCCTTGATATTCTTGGTCTAGCCTTCTTCAAATCAACTCCAAGAACTCCAAAAGTTTAAAAACATATTCTTAACATAACCACAAATCAATCTTAAGGATTAGAATGCTTGAACAAACAAGTCAAAAATCCCAAAATGTCAACCAATACAACCGGCTTGCACATTTTCTCCAAAACCAAGTACCACATATTTTGCACTTTGATAAACCACTAGATTTGACTTTTTCCATGAAGTATACTATCGATAAACAACATCATAAGCTTCACATTCAAGTCTTATGATTGATCTAAGCATTAAATGCAAAATCACTTTGCAAAATTTGCATAAAAACACAACACAACTCGTGAGCCTCAAGTTTGTGTTTCAACCAGACCTTAGTATGGATACAAATTCATTCCCTCAATATCACAACCATAAGTCTTCAAAATAAATTCCTAAAACATAGATCAAAGTCCTAAGAATAACATGTGTAAATATCAAGACCATAGGAGCATGCTTTTATAACAAAATATCCAAACTTACTTAAAACATAAATTGTTTTTACACCTCTAGTTTCCAACTTTCTCATATCATGCAAGACTCTTAGTAAATACTCTCAATATGCAAACATTTAAATCCAACTTGAATGTTAATATGTTAAATCTAAACCATAAAAAATTGTCATTATTTTTATATCAAAAAATTGTCTTTATTGGCCTAAATGGTTTGTTTTTCTGGGGTCCTAGTACTGACGACTATAATGTTCGATTATTTGGTTTATTTTGTTTATTTCATTATCTCTGCAAACCTAAAATGGCTTTCATTGATTTTCTTTTTAATACTTTATCTTTTGCTTGTAGAGACTTATCTATACTTGATTTTCCCTAGTATTGATAAATAGGTACAGTCTTGGTTTCTATTCAATGATTTCTTTTGTGTCAATTGATAACGAGTGCAAGGTTATGCGGACAACAAATTTGTTTTTTGCCTATCATATAGCAAGATTTCCACTTTGGATATCCCATTCTTTGATTCTCTAATTTTTCTCAATTTCTTGTGGTTTACCAGATAAATCTATGCAGATTTTTCTAATTTCATTTTTGTAATACTTGGATAAAACTCGGAGTTTATATTTTCTATTTATTTTCAATTTTTTATTTCCTTTTGTTTCTTCAAAAGTCATGTTTGACTTAACTTTGCCAAATAGTTCTTGACTGCTATTTGTCATCTCTTGTTTTTATTATCATTTTATTTTTATAAAAAATTGTCCTTATGGGTCTAAATGGTTTGTTTTCTGTGGTCCTAGATAATGAAGAATACAACGTTCGATTATTTGGTTTCTTTCGTTTATTTCATTATCGCTGCAAACCTAATGACTATAATTTATTTTCTCTTTAATACCTTATCTTCTGCTTACAGAGCCTTATCTATACTTGATTTTCCCTAGCACTAATACAATAGGCACATTCTTGATTTTTATTCAGTGACTTCTAGTGTACCATTGGGTGACCGGTGCAGGTCAATTCAGACAGTAAATTTGTTTTCTGCTTGTCATATAGCCTTTATCGCAATATCAAAACTTAATTCGCAAGATCTTCTACTTGGGATGTCCCATTCTTGATTCTTTGATTTTTCTCAATTTATTGGGGTCTACCAAATAAATCTACGTACATTTTTCTCATTTGATTTATGCAATACACAAATAAAACTCCAAGTTCATAATCTCGTTCTTTATATTTTCTATTTTTTCTTTCCTTTTGTTTCTTAAAAAGTCATGTTTGACTTACCTTTGCCAAATTGTTCTTACCTGCTATTTGTCGTCTCATGTTTTTATTATCATTTTTTTTATATCAAAAAATTGTCTTTATTGGCCTAAATGGTTTGTTTTTCTGGGGTCCTAGTAATGACGGCTATAATGTTCAATTATTTGGTTTCTTTTGTTTATTTCATTATCTCTGCAAACCTAAAATGGATTTCATTGATTTTCTTTTTAATACTTTATCTTATGCTTATAAAGGCTTATCTATACTTGATTTTCCCTAGCACTGATAAATAGGTACATTCTGGGTTTCTTTTCAGTGATTTCTTTTGTGTCAATGGATAACGAGTGCAAGTCGATGCGGACATCAAATTTGTTTTCTGCCTATCATATAGCCTTTATCGTGATAACAAAGCTCAATTAGCCAAATTTCCACTTTGGATATCCCATTCTTTGATTCCCTACTTTTTCTCAATTTCTTGTGGTTTACTGGATAAATCTATGCAGATTTTTCTAATTTCATTTCTGTGACACTCGGATAAAACTCGGAGCTCGTATTTTTTATTTATTTTCAATTTTTTATTTCCTTTTGTTTCTTCAAAAGTCATGTATGACTTAACTTTGCCAAATAGTTCTTGACTGCTATTTGTCATCTCTTGTTTTTATTATCATTTTGTTTTTATAAAAAATTGTCCTTATGTGTCTAAATGGTTTGTTTTTCTGTGGTCCTAGATAATGAAGAATACAATGTTCGATTATTTGGTTTCTTTTGTTTATTTCATTATCGCTGCAAACCTAAATGGCTTTCATTTATTTTCTTTTTAATACCTTATCTTCTGCTTATAGAGGCATATCTATACTTTATTTTCCATAGTACTGATATATTAGGTACATTCTTGATTTTTACTTTGTGATTTCTTGTGTCCTTGGTGACCTGTGCAAATCAATGCACACAATAAATTTGTTTCTGCCCATCATATAGCCTTTATCGTGATATCAAAACACAATTAGCAAGATCTTTTTGGATGCCCCATTAGTTTGAAAGACCATTTGTATATTGGTATTAGTGGTTGAACAGATTTTTGTACATTGAATGTGTTGTATGAATGAAGCTTGCACAACTCAGTGATTGTGTTTGATTTGGTGTATAAATGATATGGACAAATTTTATATATCAAACGTGTTGGTTTCAATAAACTATGAGGAAGTGATGTATTAATTGGAAACTTGTTATGGATTGCGTGTTTATATTGGATGGAAATTTCGGAATATGGATGTGTTATCAAATGGCTTATAAATTAAGTAAAGTGCTTGTAAAGGTTGGGTGGATTGATTTTATGCACATTGAAGTTAATATGAAGTTTATATGACTATTTGGTTGTGTTATAGATTTATGTGAAGCTCAAGTGCTAGATAGATAAAATATATATATATATATATACATACACATACATCTATATATATATATATTTGGGTTGGATTGGACTAAATGGATCGGAGCCCGAGTACATGTATGTATATACATATATATATTAGGGCTAAGCATCGACAAGTGCCCTACCTCCAACTCCAACTCTGACTCTGTCGAAGGCTGAATTTGACCTCTAATTCTGAGTCTGATTTGCATAGCCTCCAATCCGACTTGTCAAAGAAGAGTCGGATTTTGACTTTTTTATTGAGCTTTTTTTCTTAGCGTATTTAAAGTTTCAATTTAACAATCTTGGGCTCTTCCTAATTGAATTTGGGCCTCTAGATTTCAATTTTTTTTTAAAATTATTTTTCCAATTTCAATTTTATTTAAACTTAACCAAAAATAAATCATTACAAATTAATATTATTATACATTAGTATTATATGTTATTTTATGTTAATGTTTATACATTAGTGTTATATGATTGTAATAGTTAATAGTATGATGTTTACATATACTAAACTATTATTAGTCAATTTAGTCTATTTATATTATAACATAAACATAATATTTTATAATAATTTGCTCATACTAGTATATTAAAGAATTTAAGTAACTATATAAGCTATAGTTATATAAAATATATATGATTAATTTATAAAAAAATACATATATTTTTATAAAATATGTACAATATTGGATTTAATTCCTAACCTGGTTTTTGATGATGATAATACTTTGATGATCAAACTTCCTTCTCTGGAAGAAGACAAGAAAGTGATGAAGTGTTAAAACTGCATAATTAAGGTGCTTAAGCGAATAAATTATTTAACGAAAAATGAATTAAGCACTTAATTATACAGTAGATTATGGTACTTGAGTCAATTGATAAATTATGTTATTATGGACTTGAAAAGATTCATAATGCAGCTATTAAGCCATATTAGAGTTAATATCTCAATTTTACCTCTCTCATGATAATAACACTTATAGTTTGTTTATGGCCTGCAGGGCATTTTTGAAAAGAAAAGAAGAGAGTCATGCGGCAAGGACTTGTTCATTTCCTAACCCTTGTTCATTTCCTCATAGGCTATGGTCCCAAAATGTGAAGGGCGTTGGATGTGGGAGTAGGCACGGCTCTGGATGTAATGGAGTAGCGAACGACATGCTGCCAAGGAACGTGAACGCAGAGGCAAGGACTGCTTGGGCTTCACTAGAGTAAATCATGCAGATATTATTGGACCTAGAGTATTCTAGCGACGAAAAGAATCGGAAGGGAGCTGGCGGTAGAGCTTGATAATTATTTTTCTGACATGGGCCTAGAGAACACGAGCTACGGACGATTCAGAGTGCTGGAAGCAATAAAAGAGAGCATTTCGCTATGGAGAAGCAGAGCACACCTGGGGGCAGAAGGCACAATCAAGGGCATGTGCAGCATACGAAAAAACAGGGAGGGCACGACCAAAGATAGAAGGAGGAAATTGCACTTTAGCGAGTGTTGTTGCTTTTCTTTAGTTTTTCATTTGTTTTATCTTCCATTATTTTTCCTTCACTTTTCAGACAACAATTTCAATTTTAGGTTTTACTTTTGATTTGGATATTTTGCTAATCTAGAGATGATAGGCTAGACTTTTAGCTTGGAATTCAAAGAGTAACCCATGACTACTTTGGGTTGGATTTCTTCAGTTTTATGGGATTTTGATGATTAACTTGTTGGATTGTATTTCATTTTTACCTATAGAAAGGGTTGAAGTTCTCTATTCTTGACCTTGATCAGTTGTAGACATAAAGGCACAATTGATGCTTGAATTAGTAACAAGACTTTGATGGTTTTCTTTCACTGTCCATAATTGTTATACAATTTGTCTAGTAGCTTTATTAGGCTAAAAATTGTGGTTTATTGTTATATTATCTGATCATGATTTCTTGGAATAAGAAAATGGTTGAGAGAAGATGAAATTAGAAGCAAATCCATCATCAAATTGGAATTGGGCAAAAATTATGTCCCAAATGTTTGTTTTATTGTTTCTTACAAGTTTAATTCAATTGCTACACTTTTTCTCTAAGCCTCTTGGTTTTGGTAATTTTAGAAACATAGACTTACCTTTATTTTCAGTTTTTATCTGTGCTTAAACTTCCAAAACAGCCAATACCTTTACTCTTAATCTAGTCCACGTCCCATTGGTAAATAGGCATCATTTTGGGTTGATACATTTAGTGGCCGATATATGAAGTTTATTTCAATTTTTATTGTTCATTGCTCAATCCTTTAGTTTAAGGCTTTCTTTTATTTTCGGAATATATTGTCACCATAATTATGACTGAGATGTTAATGCTTGCTTAATTTCCTTTGTCCGTGTGAAATCGATCTTGGGACTTATCCTTGTACTACTTTGATAGCTTCTGCACTTGGAAGTTGAAACCATAAGCTGATCAAGTTTTTGGCATTGTTGTCGGGGACAATTGGAGTTTTAAGAAGCATTCTTTTTTTGCTGAGAAAGAAAGTTGAATTGTTAATGCTGTGAATCTCTTCACAGTTTGGGTGACATCTACTCTTTTTCATTTTTCTCTGTTTATCTTTCATTCTCTTTTATTTTCTGCTCTTGTTTGTATGATTGATTGGATTAGAGACCAAACATCTCGACTGGTTAGAACAGAATCACCAGCATCTTTTAACTCTACATCCCTTTCTCTTGAATCATCATCTGATACTTATAGCAACATGGTTGAAAATGAGGATCACGATAGGGAAATGGTAAATTAGAATAGGACACTTAGAGATTATTTACAACCATCAGAATTAGCACACCCTTATGCATAATCCAACATTTGAATGCAAACAACTTTAATTTCAAACTTCGAATGATCCCATTGATTCCACATTTTCATGGTATGGAATCTGAGAACCCTTATCTTCATATCTACATTCATGGACCAGACCTGCATTGAGGAGATTATTAGACTAAACTTGTTTCCATTTTCTTTGAAAGATAAAGAAAAAACATGGTAAATGCATTGAGGCAAATATCCATTGCAATATGGCAAGAAATACAAGCTAAATTTTTGAAAAAGTTTTTCCCAATGCATCAAATGAATGCTTTAAAGAGACAAATCATGAGTTTTCCTCAAAACAAAAGTGAGACTTTTTACCAAAGTTGGGAATGTTTCAAAGATCTTTTAAATGCTTGTCCACACCATTGTTACGAGAATTGATGTATCATTAGTTATATTTTTTTTTTATGAAACTTCGATGCCTAAGATGCGACAATTTGTTGAAACCATGTGTAATGGAGAATTCTTTAACAAGAAACCAGAAGTAGCATTTTCCTATTTCGATTACTTGGTTGAAAACGCTCAATCATGGGACACTTGTTGTGTTTATGATCGAGCCAAACTATTAAGGACCGTGAATGGGGGAGGTAAATATGTTTTAAATGGGGAAGATGATTTGCAAGCCAAATCTGCCTTATTGTAAAAAAAAAAAAAAAATTTGGAGGAGGTTGAGTTTAAGAAAGTGCATGAAATTCATGGTATTCCAAAACAAGAAATGCAACATTTGTGAGGATGCTAGTCATGTAATATTTGAATACCCTACTATTCCAGCGTTTAAGGAAGTCTTGTTTGATGCTTCTCACCCTATTAACATGATTTCTTCGGCTTTTTTTGCACCATATCCTAACACTTATAATGCAAGTTGGAGAAATCACCCCAATTTTAGCTCGAGAAATGATCATCCCATGAGTTCAGCACATCCGGGAGCTGCTGCACCTCAATATTCAGTTCACACCCAGCAAAATGCACTAATTCCAACACCTAGAAAATCCATGGATGACCCATTTCAACAAATAGCCTCTACTCTTCAATAGTTCATGCAAAGTCAAACCACCATAAGTAACCAAATTCCAAAGCTATCAATGACATAAGGAATAATTTAAATAGGCTGAACACAACCCTAAATGCACAAGAGAAAGGCATATTTCCAGCTCAACCCTAACCAAATTCTCAAGTCCAAATTACTGCCATAGAGCCTTCATCGTCTACTGGAGCAAATTTAAAGACTTGCAAGGCCATAAAAACTCTTCGTAGTGGTAAGGAGGTTGATACATCGAGTAATGAAGCTGACAAGAATGGTGAAAGTGCCATTTCGAATGTACAAGGTAAAAAATCTAATGTTGATATTTCTTTGGAACCAAAGTTAACTCCTTCGGCACCTTTACCTCAAAGATCGGTTCCTTTACATAAAGATAAACATCATGCTGAGATTTAGACATTTTTAGACAAGTTTGCATTAACATTCCTCTTCTTGATGCCATTCAGCAATCCCAACGTATGCCAAATTTTGAAAGGATTTGTGTACGGTTAAGAGAAAGCTTAATGTGCAAAAGAAGGCATTTCTCGCTGAACAAGTCAGCACCATTATTCAATCCAATACTCCTCCTAAGTATAAAGATCCAGGTTCTCCAACAATAGCTTGTGTTATAAGAAGCTCGAATATAGGCCAAGCATTACTAGACTTAGGTTCTAGTGTGAATTTGCTTCCTTACAACACCTATGAACAACTTGGTTTAGGAGAGTTGAAACCAACTTCTATCATCTTGCAATTAGCTGACCATTCAATTGAAAAGCCTAGGGGAGTAATGGAAGATGTGTCGGTGAAAGTAGACAAGTTTTATTATTCTGTTGATTTTGTGGTATTAGATGTTCAGTTAAGTCCTCATTCTATTTTTTAGGCACCCGTCATTTTAGGGATGCCATTTTTGGCTACTTCCAACGCTTTGATAAATTGTCGAAGTGGCATCCTTAAATTGACCTTTGAAATTATGATGTTGGAGCTAAATATGTTCAACACTTATTTGTCTATTATCCATCCTAACCTCTTTGATGCGATTGTTGATCTTTTCAGAAGAGAGTATTTGCCTCCTTCCCTAAAGCACACTTTCATTTATTTTTAATCCCTAAAAGAGATTGTCCCAACATTTTGTTGGGTATCAGACACATTGGTCTTGCCAAGGGTCTTACAAGATTGTTTCTAAAATCCTGGCTTGTCGTCTTCCCACCATCTTGCCCAAGCTAATTTCAGCCCACCAAGCTGCTTTTGTTGAAGGGAGAATCATTATTAATAGTATTGCCTTGGCTAAAGAATTGACTCATAGTCTTGCTAGAAATATCAGAGGCAATAATGTTATTCTCAAATTTGACATGGATAAAGCCATTAATAGGGTCAATTGGATTAACCTCTCCCGTGCCCTCCATTCCTTTGGTTTTAATGAAGGTGTTGTCTCTTTATTTCAGAAATGTTTTTATTATCCCACTTTCTCTATTTGCTGAAATGGTAAAATGGTACTTACTCGAGTTACTTCACTTCTAGCGGAGGCCTAAGACAAAGGGAAACATTATCCCCTTTTTCTTTTATTCTGAGTAAAGAACCCTTGTGTAGAGGTCTTCACCAAATTCTCGTCATAGTGATAGCTATACCTTCCACCTCTTCTTTTTGTAAGTTTTTAAGTAACTGTTCCCAGAGCTGTATGAAATCCATCTCATTGCTAGACCATTTATGAATTGGACTAGATTTACTTGCCCACACATCACTAGCTATTGGATAGCTCCACAAAACATGTGTAACTGTTTCATCTTCATCTTGAAAAATTGGACAGAATGCATTTTCCACAACTTTTATGTTAAAGATATTTTTTATTGTAGGCAAGATGTTATTCCTTGCCTTCCACATGAAAATTTTCACCTTACCATGTACATTCATCTTCCACAGCTTATTCCATCTGTCATCCGCATAATTTCTTTTGAAATCTCACCACATAATCTGAACTTTTAACAGTAAATTACCCACTCTTACTATAACCCCAAGTGACTTTATCTTCATTGCGCCTCTTACTTATAGAAATGTTACATATTATGCATTGTTGGCTTCCTCTCCAGAAAATATTTCTTTATCAACTTCCTCCTTCCAACTTTTAGAATTATTGTTAAAATAGAAAACAGAAAATGTGAGATGAACAAATGATGTGGAGAAACTCTTTTCTCATATATCATTTATGTTACATGGAACTGATATATATACACTACTACAAGAACTGAAAAGCAAAAAGAAAACTTCTAAAATACATCTTTCTATTCTGCTACTGAATTACAGATTGTAAATCTCTGTTTTTTGGACAGCATGGTGTATGCAGTGCTTTGTGCATCGAGACCCTAACTTCTTTTTCTGTGCAGTCATGTATTCCTTTAATTGATGTTTTGTGTTTCTGTGCCAACACTCTCTCCTTTCTGCTGCTTTCTTCTTTTTGTGTTTTGTAGCACACTTTATTTACTTTTTCAGCTACATGCTTTCCTTGAGTGTTGCAAGTTGTTGCAGGTTTGCTTTGCCTGCTGCATGTATTGCTTTGTGAGTTGCAAGTTGTTACAGGTCTGCTTTGGCTGCTGCATGTATTGCTTTGTGAGTTGTAGCCTTGATGTTTAGTGTCCTCATGTCCTCCTTGCTTGTTCTTGATTTCTTTGCTTTTTATTTGGTGATACTCCCCCTCAAGATGGGCATAAATATTTAGGATTCCCATCTTGGACCATAGGAATTGAAGAGTAGAAGATGTGAGAGCCTTAGTGAAAATGTTAGCTAATTGGAACTTTGAGGGTATGTGGACTGGAGTGATAATTCCAGCTAGGACCTTATCTCGAACAAAGTGACAATCTAGCCCTATGTGCTTAGTTCTCTCATGGAAAATAGGATTCCTTGTAATATGAATGGCTGATTGATTGTCACAGAACAAGAGGGCAGATTGCTCATGCTTGATGTTGAAATCTCTTAGCAAACCAATGAGCCATATGATTTCCCAACTTGTGGAGGCTAAAGCCCTATATTCTGCCTCAGCTGAGGACCTAGAAACAATTGCTTGTTTCTTTGATTTTCAGCTTATCAATGAGTCTCCAATGAACACACAAAAGCCTGTGACAGATCTCCTAGTTTCGAGACAAGCAGCCCAATCAGAGTCACTATATGCTTTTAAGTGCAAGGATGATTTTGAGGACAAGAAAATTTCCTGGCCAATGGAACCTTTAAGATATCTAAGAACCCTATAGGCTGAGTGCATGTGAGTCTGTGAGGGCTTATCCATGAATTGGATCAGAACATTCACTGCATAAGTGATGTCTGGCCTGGTGATTGTCAAATAAATGAGCCTTCCAATAAGCCTTCTATAGGCTGTAGGGTCTTGTAGAGTCTCACTCGAGTTGTGACTTAGCTTGTGATTCAATTCAGTGGGTGTAGAGACTGATTTAGTGCCAAGTAATCCTGCATCTTCCAAGACTTCAAGAGTATATTTCCTTCGATAGATGTTGGTTCCAGAGGATGATCTGGCAACTTCTAGGCCTATGAAATATTTAAGAGGTCCAAGGTCTTTGATTCTAAATTTGCTGTGAAGGTGAGCTTTGATTGAGTCAATTTCATCTTGAGAGTTGCTTCCAACTATGATGTCATCAACATATATTAGGAGAGCAATAAATCCTTTTTTACTAACCTTAGTAAACAAAGAATAATCATACTTGGATTGATGAAAACCAATAGAGGTGAAGGAGTTAGAAAATTTGGAAAACCATTACCTTGAAGCTTGTTTAAGTCCATAAAGAGACTTGTTCAGTTTGCATATGAGTTTCTCCCCCTCAATCTGCTCTCTTGGAGTGTGATAACCTGGTGGCATTTCCATATAAATCTCCTTATCAAGATCCCCATGTAAAAAGGCATTATAGCCATCCATTTGAGATAAGGACCAGTTATGAATAGATGCCAATGCAAGGAAGGCACGGACTGTAGTGAGTTTAGCCACTGGACTGAATGTTTCTTGGAAGTCAAACCCTTCTCTTTGTGTATATCCCTTCGCAACAAGCCTGGCTTTGTGTCTCTCGAGAGAGCCATCTGATTTAAGCTTGACTTTATAAACATACTTACAACCAATGGTAGTTTTATTGGGAGGAAGTGAAGTAACAGTCCAAGTGTTATTTTCCTCTAAGGCACTAAGTTCATCATGAATGGAATCTTGCCAATGTTTGAATTTCATAGCTTCACTATAGGAATTAGGCTCAGAAGAAAGTGAGAGGGAAACCGAAAAAGATTGATGAGATGGGGAGAGATTTTTGTAGGTGAGATGGTGACTAAATGGGTGAAATGTGGAAGGTGGGTAGGCTACTTCCAGAGGCATAGCTTCTGCTACCTGACAGTGGTATTGATGGAGATAGGCAGGTTGGTGCCTATCTCTGGTGGATCTTCGAAGAGGCAAGGTGGTATGCATTTCATTATTATGAGGTGAAGCAGGAGGTGTATTAGAGGGTGTGGCAGCTAAGGGTGATTCAAGATCAGGTGGCTCAGATGGTAGTTTAGGTGGAAGGGATATGTCAGACTGCAGAATAAGAGAATGTGAAAAAGAATCATCTAGTGGTGGTGGAGGTCAAACCAAATTTTGAGCGAAAGAAGCATGAAGGTCTGAGGAGGTTTGAGAAGAGGGAGTGGAGTGGAGGAATGGAAAGGAAAGATGGATTCATGGAACACTACATTTCTAGAAATGAAAGTGGTGTGATTTTGCATATCATAGAGCTTGTAGCCTTTGATGTGTGCAAGGTATCCCAAAAAAATGCATGGCTTAGCTCGAGGCTCAAACTTGGTTCTTTGGTGTTTAGAAGTGCTAGCATAGCTCAGGCAGCCAAAGACCCAAAGGTGATCATAGGAAGGAGGTGATCCAAAGAGCTTCTCATAGGGAGTTTTATTTGAAAGTAGAGGAGTGGGGAGCCTATTGATGATATAGGCTGCAGTCAAGATGGCATCTCCCCAAAAAGAAGTAGGAAGTCCAGCTTGGAAAAGGAGTAACCTGGCAACATTCAAGAGGTGTTGGTGTTTTCTCTCAACTACACCATTCTGTTGAGGGGTATACACGCATGATTTTTGGTGAATGATGTCGAATTCAAGGTCATTATCAGTTCTGATTTTCTTGACCTTGCTATTGAACTGAGTTTGAATTAATTGGAAGAATGATTGTAGAATAGACCTTGAATCTGACTTTAGTTTCATTAAGAAAACCCATGTGATTCTTGAATAATCATCCACAATAGTTAAAAAGTAATGAAAACCCTGAATTGATGCTTGGGAATATGGGCCCCATATATCACAATAGATTAAGTCAAAAGGGAAAGAACTAGTGGATACACTTGAAGGAAAAGGAAGGTGTTTATGCTTAGCCAAAGGGCAGATCTTAGAACAAGGCAAGTCTTTGGATTTTACATTAGGAACAAGAGAATGAATTAAATTTGTTCTTTGTGAGGACAAGTGTCCTAATCTAAAATGCCATAGATCAAAATCCTATTGCACATCTGCTTGGTTGACTCGAGCTTGATTAGGAAAAGCTAAAGAAGGGTTGTTATTGCTGTCATGGGAAGGAGGCAGTAGATGATAGAGGCCATTATGGACCTTAGCAAGTCCAATCATCATCCATGTAGAGAGGACCTGAATGAAGCAAAGTTTATTTGAGAAGAACAGACAAATATCTAGTTTTTAAGTGAGTTTGCTGATTGAGATGAGATTGAATGTGAATGAGGGCACACAGAGGACACCAGTCAGTATCAAGAAGTCTGATAGCTTGACAGTCCCAATGTGTGTGACTTGAGCCTTTGTGCCATTTGGAAGTTGGACAAAGGTTTGTGTGCAAGGGGAAAGTTCATCAAGGTATGAAATAGAGCACACCATGTGATTAGTGGCTCATGTGTCCATGGTCCATGGTGTCTTATAATTGCCAATGTGTTCAGGAGGTGAGTTGTGTTTTAGAGTAAAAAAAGAGGAGAGACAGTGGTGGTTACCTGCAAGGTTTGAAAAAGAAACGGTCGATGAGCTTGGTTCAAAGGTTGCATCAGGAGTCGGCAATACAGGTTTGTCTTGTCCCAAGTTTAGTTGTGGAAATTGAGTATTGACAAGATGCATGAGATGTTGTGCCTGTTCCTGAGAGAGTTTCAATTGAGAAACATTTGGAATAGATGCTTCATGAGGTGAACTAGCAGCCTGAGCAGTGACTTGATTTGCAGAATAAGGTGCAGCAGAGGTTCCTTTTGTTTTGGTAAATTTGAAGTCCGGTGGAAATCCCACCAATCTGTAGCATTTATCTTTCGTGTGCCCAACCTTACCACAGTGGTGAAAAACTAGTTCTGACCTATCCTTTTTCTTTGGGAAGTTCTGGTAGGTAAGTAAGGCAGAAGGTTCTGAGGTAGGCAAGGCTGTGTTTCTTGCTTGCCTTTGCCTTTCCTCTTGCAAAATGAGTGAAAAAGTTTTATCAAATGAAGGCAAGGGACTTAGGAGAATGCTTTGTCCCCTTACAGTATCATAGCTATCATTCAATCCCATTAAAAATTTAAACACAGTCTCCTTGTTAGACATCACCAACATTTTTCAAGGCATCACAGATACATTTACCACAAGAACATCATGGAATAGGCCTATAGCTACGTAATTCTTCCCAAATGGCATTAAGCTGAGTGAAATAATCACTTACAGAGAGGTGTCCTTGCACAATGCCACTGAGCTTGTGTTGGAGGTGATAGATCCCAGCTTCATCAGGTTGTACAAAGCGTTCCTTGAGCTTGTCCCAAACTTGCTTAGCTGAAGTCATGAAAAAGACATTAGATGCAATGTCCTTTGAAACAGAATTCAGAATCCATGCAAGTAGTATGTTATTGCATCTTAGTCATGAAACATAGGAAGAATCTGTCAAGTTAGGAGTAGTAATGGAGCCATCCGGAAATCCTGATTTGTTCTTGATGGAAATGGAGAGCATAAATGATCTGCTCCAAAAAATATAGTTTGAACCAGTTAATGGTGGTGAAACAATGACAGTATTTGCATTGTCACTATGATGCAGGAAGAAGGGACTATTTGGGTCCTCGAGGGAAGGAGGAGAAGAAGAAGAGGAGGATGTCATGACTTATGAGTTAATATTATGTTTGCAAGCTTTAAGGAAACAAAGTAGGATTGAAGTCCTGCTCTGATACCATGTTAAAATAGAAAATAGAAAACAGAAAATGTGAGATGAACAAGTGATGTGGAGAAATTCTATTCGCATATATCATTTATGTTACATGGAACTGATATATATATACACTGCTACAAGAACTGAAAAGCAAAAAGAAAACTCTAAAATACATCTTTCTATTCTGCTACTGAATTATAGATTGTAAATCTCAGCTTTTTGGACAGCATGGTGTATGCAGTGCTTTGTGCATCGAGACCCTGACTTCTTTTTTTGTGCAATCATGTATTCCTTCAATTGATGTTTTGTGTTTCTATGCCAACACTTTCTCCTTTCTGCTGCTTTCTTCTTTTTGTGTTTTGCAGCACACTTTATTTACTTTTTCAGCTACATGCTTTCCTTGAGTGTTGCAGGTTGTTGCAGGTCTACTTTGGCTGCTGCATGTATTGCTTTGTGAGTTGCAGCCTTGATGTTTAGTGTCCTCATGTCCTCCTTGCTTGTTCTTGATTTCGTTGCTTTTTATTTCATGATAATTATCACCAATTAGTTCACAAACAAAAGACTAACTGCCCAAAATTTTAAATTGTGATTGGACGCTAAATGATATTGGCTTAGAAAGCCACTTATCTTCCCAAATATTACTGCCCTTGCCATTGCCAACTCTCCACCCGGAACCGTAATTCATCCGATCAATTTTAGTTCTCAAACTTCTCAAACATTAGCTACCATAATATGACCTATTTTGAAATATTCTTCCTTAAATATTGAAGCCACTAGAGACTTTGGAGAATGTAAAATTCTCTTGCATTGCTTAGCCAATATTGCTTGATTAAAAGCATTTATATCTCTAAATCCCATTCCTTCTCTAGCTTTTGAATCTCCCATTTTACTCCAAAATTTTCACTAAATTTTTTTGTCTTGTTGCTGATGACCCCACCAGAATTTAGAGAGCATAACAGCTATTTCTTGACACAAAAATTTTGGCAATTGAAATACACTCATTCCATAAGTAGGGATGGCTTGAAGCACTACGTTAATTAGAATTTCTCTTCGAGCTTGTGATAGAAATTATTCTTCCAATTATTGATTCTATTCCATATTTGTTCTTTTATACATTTGAAAGTTTTGTACTTTGATTCCCCTAGCATTGAAGGCAAACCCCAATACTTCTAGACAGACCCACATATCACCCCTTCAGTAGATTGTGTGATCACTTTTTTATAACAGGCCTTTGTATTTAAACTACACATAATGGAGGATTTCTGCTTATTTAAAGCCTGAACAGATGCCATTTCATAGATAGATAGAATCTCCTTTAACTTGGACCAATAAGCCATCTTTGCTATACTGAAAAGCACACAATCATCTACAAATAAAATGATTTATTTAAGTAATATTAAGTATATACAGCTTATTTGGTTCATGAAAAACTCATTCATTCAAGAAAATTAAAAAATTAGAACAATAGCAAAAAAGAAAAAGAAATTAATTCAATTCAATCATATACGAGTGATAAATAGTATGTTTATATTTTATTTTCCTACTTTATAAGAACTCCTTACTTTTGAAAAATAAGTTCCAAAAAATCTTTCATTTGTTTTTAGCATAGTGAGTTTTGGGTTGTGGAGATATATGCAACTTGTGAAATTATTCCCTATCAAAATCTTTCTTTGAAAATTACAATATATTATATTACAGCTAAGATATAAACTATTTGCGGCAATAGTATAATCGCTGCAAAAAAGTATTCTATAAATTAAGAGTTAAGAGAACCGTGTAGATCATCCCTATCAGCAAACCCTAGCTAGTTGGTGTAAGTGAAACTTGCAAGATATGTATCTATTTATTTTTTAAATATTAGAATATTGAAACTATCTCATGATTAAGATCAGAATTTTCTTCTGTTAACTTGCAAGAAACAGGCAAATTTGCGGCAATAGTTATATTCTATTCTGTTAACTGGCCGATTCCAACCTGATCAAGATGATAATTTGGTCTTTTTTTTTTTTTTTTTTTAATAAGGAAGAGACAGTACCTCAAGTTTATTGATTGCCCTCACTTGTAGCGGAGGAAAACCGTGGTGCAAACTAGATACCTGAAGGTTACAAATAATTCAGTAAGATCCAAACTCAGGCATAAAAATAGTAAAACCATAAAACCTCAATTCAAATTAGTCTAGAATGACCAAAAGAAAAAAAAAAAAAACTGCAACAAATGCATAAGAAACACAAAGAACCTACAAAAAAAAGTTAGCCCACGCAAGAAATAAAACAATACAAAACCAAACCACAAAAACTAAAAGCAAAAAGAACATCAAATAAAAAACCAGCTACATTAGCAGTTGCATAAAGAAGGAAGACCAAGCCTAACCAAGAGGATTAAACCTCTCATCAGCCTCGGCACTTCCCCAATCACTTGCCACTCCATATAATGACCCATCGCACCATACTTTGCTAACCAATTTGCAACTGTATTCCCCTCTCTGAAGACAGGACTCACAGAACAAACCATTGAATCCATGAGATCAATAATCTCCTCCCAAAAATCTTCAGATACAAAACCCCATATCTCCGTTGCTTCCACCACGACACCATCACTTGAGAGTCAAGACCAATTTCCACAAATCCAATACTCAGAGTTTTACAAGCCTTAAGACCATACATAAAAGCTAATAACTCCCGATTATTCGAACCACTTCTTAGAGGAGAAGTAAAAGCATAAACTAAATTACATTGAGCATCTCTGATAATACCGCCTTCCCCAGACAACCCAAGATTTCCAAAACTGCTACCACCTGTATTTAACTTAAACCATCCTTAAGAAGGTTTTTGCTAGGCCATCAATTTAGGGCATCGCCTTGACGAAACTAAAAACGGAATAAGCAAAGATTGTAAAATTTGAGTATTATGCCTTGAATATTTAGTAACCTCGTGGATGTCATGGCAAGGTGAATGAATCCAATGATGAATGGATTGCCAAACCACACCGAAGGACTCTAGACAACCTTCCATGTGAGCTACACATCTACGACACCAAAGACGCCGAGAAAGAAAAGAATGAAGAAGCCCCACAATAATCTTGACCTACGAAGAAGAAGACGCATCACGAAACTATGCAGTCACTGTCTCTTTCCAAGTACCCTCGAGCGGTAGCACAAAAATAGCACCGCAATAGAGCCAGACCTGAGCAGTAAATTCCCCTTCAAACAAAACATGATTTGATCCTCATAATTACCCTCAACACAGCAGTCACACCTAGAAATAATTGACACACCCACTCAACGGAGGTGATCATCAACACTGAAAGCATTATTCTAGCCTTCCACATAGAAACTAAAACCTTCAAAGGAAGTAGATTATGCCACATCCAAGAACACCAATCAATAGTGGAACCCCTTATACGGATGTAATCCCAAGCTCATTTAGTAGAAAAACAACCACTATCATGCGTCGTCCATATCAACACATCCGAACCTCCCTTGCAAATTGCTAATGATTCAAGAATATCATCAACATTTTCATGCCCCACCAAACTAACCAACAAGTCCACATCCCATGGATTAGATAGTTTACAATCCATGAATTTAAGCCTATGGCTACCCACAATTGGAAGATCAGTAAATAAAGGACCCCGATCCCTCCATTTGTCATACCAAAAGAAAAGATTGCCTTCCCTGATACTGCACTTAGAGTTCTCAAGAACCAATGGAATACATTTAACAATCATCTTCCAAAATCTCGTACCCTTATTCAAATCGATAAGAAACCATGGTTTAAAACCCACATATTTATCTTTGAAAAAATGAGCCCATAAAGAATTACATTAGATTAAATTCCAAGTGAACCTCATGTGGAGGGCCTTCTGCATATCATCCAGGTTTCGAAAACCCTAACCACCTTCCACCATAGGGTTACACATATGTGACCAAGCCACCCATTTTTTCTTACCTCTCCCATTAGCCTTGCCCTAAAAGAAAGTACTCATCAAGCGATGTAACTCTTTGATGATAGATTGGGGGACCTGTAAAATAGCAAACAAATGCAATGACATGCTAGAAAGCACATGCCTAAGGAGAATTAGACAACCTTCCGAAGAGAGAAGCTTCATCTTTCAACCATAGATTTTATGATGGACTTTATTAACCATCTCCTCCAGATGAATTTTCTTAAATCTCCCCAAAATAATAGGCACCGCTAAGTATTTGAAAGGAAAAAAACCCTCCGAGTACCCAATCAAGCGCTTGAGAGCTCTCTTGCGACCCAGAGGAATTTTTTGAGAAAAGAACATAGCCATCATTTCTTTATTGATCCTCAGTCTTGACCAAGTCTTATATTTATGAAAGACAATAAAAGCTCCTAAATTGATCAATCACCACATCATCAACTACATAAGATGGGAGATTTAAATCCTACCTCTGGCTTGAAAAAATTGACCAAACCTTTTCTCCATGACACTATTCTTAAGAAGTCTAGAAAGAACCTCTTGAAGAATAATAAACAGGTAGGGAGAAAGAAGTTCCCACTGACGCAAACCACGACCTCCTCGAAAAACCTTTAGAGGTTCCATTTATCATAATAGAGTACCAAGGAGACAAAATATGAACCCGAATTAGATCATAAACCTAAGGAGAAAATCTAAAGCTACGAAGGACTGCCAACAAGAAAGACCAATCCACCCGATTATATGCTTTAGCCATGTCCACTTTGAGAATAATATTGCCACCATGAGAGTTTTTGTTAATAGAATGGATCATTTCTTGAGTGAGGGAAATATTTTCAAAGATGCTACGCCACGGGATGAAAGCTCCTTGCTCAAGAGAGATCATTTTATGGAGGAGACCTGTCAACCGATTAACAATACTTTTGGAACAAATTTTATAGAACATTGAATAGATGCTAATTTTCCTAAATTGATCAAAGCCTGTAGACACATCAACCTTCGGAATTAAAACAATGAAAGAGGCCAAATAGAATCTCGGCAACTGCTAAAATTGCTTCCTAGACATCCACTTTCACAATCTCCCAACAAGTCTTAAAAAAACCCACACCAAAACCATTAGGCCCCGGAGAACTATTTGTAGGAATAGAAGAAAGAGGAGCAAAGATTTCATCCATAGAAGGTGTGTAACAAATACAATCATTATCCTCACCAAAAATAACCGGCAAGATTAAATAAGAAATATTTGGAAGATCTCAAGAGGGGTCCGCTTGGAGAAAAGTAGAGAAATAATCAACAACTCCTAGATGGATGGCTTCTAGAAAACCAAAAACAGCCCCATTCCCAGCTCTCATATCCGAGATGCGTTTCTGCCTCTTATTGGCCAAACAAACATGGAAAAATTTAGAGTTCCAATCGCCGTCCACCTTCCATTTTAACTTAGCCATTTATGCCTATCGATGGCATCTCTCGGCACCTCCACGAAGACAATTCCTTCGAAGTGAAGATTAACTCCCTATTGGAATCTTCATTCCAGTAATACTGTAACCGACTTTCAAGCCTATTTACTTGCTCCTCAAGCTGAGCAATCTTGGCCATAGTCCAACCAAAAGTCACCTTGTTCCATTCACTAAGAGCAACCCAAACCTAATTTAATTTACTAGCAAGCTTCCACAAACCAAACCTGAAACAGGTGTCATCCAAGCCTATTGAACACAGTTAAAAAAGTTGGATGATCAAACCCCATATGCTAAAAATGAAACGGAGAAGGGCCATATGAGAAAGGCTCAGCTGTTAACTCAATATGCATTTGGCAATGATCTGACATCGATCTTGGTAAGTATGAACAAACAGTATTAGAGAAACGGGACACTAAAGTGGCATCAAGAAAAACATGATCAATCTTAGCTCAGCTCCTAGATAGCCCATGTTGACCATTGCACTAGGTGTATCTACTACCCTTAGTTTTCATTTCAATCAAACCACCTTGATCAATCCAACTATTAAACTTTTCCATAGCAACCCAAGGCCTCGAACGACCCCCCGCCTTTCGAAATCAATGTGAATAATATTGAAGTCACCTATAAATAAACAAGGCTCAACCCCTAGACGAGCTCAAAGCATCCCATAACTCCTGCCTTTCAATCCGATTACACTTCGCATCAATGAAATTGCACAAGAACTGCTGATTCTCGGTCCCTACATGAAGTGATACAAACTGAGAGCAAATGCCAACAATCTGCACCACCACAACATTAGTCCAGAAAATCCAAACTTTCCCACCAACATTTTCATTTGACATACCATTCTCAAAATTCAGAAATCTCATCAATCCTTGAGCTTTATCAAAACTGGTAAACAGTTCCATTAATACAACAATATCAAGCTTAAGAGTACCAATCAACTTCTCTAACCAACCTTTAGAAGTTCTTATCCCTCGAATATTCCATACAAAGATGGAACCCATCATAGGAAAAATTTAATGGTTGGGGTATGAACCCAAGAAGAGCTCTGAACGGCCTTCTCAATTTGTTTTTCCTATATTTTTTCTTAGCAACATCACCCTCGGCTTTGGTACGATAGTCTTTTTCCTGGGGTAAAACATTTGATGATACGTCAGGTTTGGGGTCTTACATGAAAGTCCCTTCCAGAAAAAATTCTTCCACCCCTAAAGATCCTTCTTCTGCAGACACCACTAAAGCATTATGGCCGGAATCCCCTGCTGCCTCACCCACTAGCTCTGTTTCAGAGTCATTGACCCTAGGGAAAGGATGAGAATTATCAGCATTAACTATAGCATCAGATTTTTGAGTCTTCACCAGAGTAGACTTCGTATACTGCACCGCGACAATTTCAAAATCCTCCACCAAAGTCATTTCAGTAGCAATCTTCGATGGAACCCCTACCTCTAACTATGACTCAAATTCAAGTTGAACCATGACGGGCTAATCCTCATTAATCACAAGATTCTGGTCCTTCGGTTCCTCTCCAGTCACATGGCCCTTCGTTCACAACCATTTTTCTCTCCATGCAAAGGCTTACCAGCACAACACATACGTGAATTGTGGCCTTGCACTTTGCACTTACAACAGAAAGTTGGGAGCTTTTTGTAATGATATCTTGTCTACAACTTGACAGTAACCCAGGGACCCCAATCAAGAAGAACTTTCAAGGCTCTTTAGCTGCATCCATTTCCACACACAACCGAGCTCCGTCCGTTCAAGTAACACACTAAATGGGATTATCACGTATGATGAATTTGCCTATAGGTGCAATAAGGATACGAAGAAAAGACTCATGGTAGAAAGTAGGGGGCAAACTTGGCAGCACAATCCAAACCAGTACCGAGGAGGGTTCTTCATCTTCACTGAATTTACGAGTCCAATGGAAGCACGGTATGTCACACCCTCAAGATCGCAGGTTTCACGAGATATGGCTTTCAAGAAATCAGCCTCAAACGACATTTGGATAAATACATTATAAGGATGCCGCATAGCAAATACAATTGGGGTGCCTTCAAGACCCCAACGGCTGCGTATAGAGGCCCTAATGGCATCTCGAGAAGGGCGTTGTCTAAGCAATTTAAGAACAATGGAGAACTTGAACGGATCCACCGAATGGGAGATTTCATCCTTAGAGAGCTGAAAATATAACTCTCCATCTAAGAATTTAGGCACACGAGACAGTACAGAGACCTCGGGGAGAGGCTAAGGCACTACCGTGAGGAGGTCCAAGAATGAATGGCAACTAGCTTTTGCATCAGTAGCTACCATGCAGCCCTACGTGGGAACTATATGCCGCAAGAATAAAAGAAACCCTAGCAAAGTGTTTTTCCAGAGTGTTTTTTAGAATAATGAAGCCCCACCAATAACGGTATATATTATATTATATATGATAATTTGGTTTATTTGGAGGAAAAAAAAAAAAAAACAATTTCCTGTTTGTACGGACCATTACCATGAAATATATAAATGTGTCAAGCCTCGTAGAACAACTTCTTAAAAGAGTCCATGTATTTTGTTTGCAAGCTGAGTATTATGACCAAAGATCCATTGGCGACGAAATGATAAATGCTTTCCCATCGTCATTTAACAATCTGGGACCAAGTTTTAATTTTGAATTTTCTCTTTCTTATACTTTCAATTTTGATCAAGTTTTCCTTTCATCACTACTTTGCTAATCAACTTTGATTAAATTGAATTGACGGGTCCTCTCTCACCTACTGTGGGTGGAGGTTTTCTCTCTCACCCATTGCAAGTCCATTTTCGTTTCTGTTTTTTTCGGAAGTGTTGATTCTCTTAGCGGTGAATGGTGAGGAGCATGGCGGACGACTTGGAAGGATTGTATGGTCGGATGTCCTTAAAGGAATTTGAGGAAGAGGTGGTTTTTGTTGACGAAGAGGTGGTTCTAGATACTATTTATCATGGTGAAAAATGTTTGATAATCCGGCTACTGACAATGAAACATTACAGCAAGGAAGCTTTGAAGCAGATGTTGCGTAGGATTTGGCATTCGGTAAAAATGATGCGTATTCAGAATCTTGATTCTAAATTCCTCATTGCAAAATTTGATGATATTAAGGATAAAGAAAGAATGCTTCGAGATGGCCCCTAGACATTTGATAAACAGTTGGTTTTGGTGAAAGATTTTGATGGGGCGCAACAAACCCAAATGTTGCAACTAACTGAGGCATCCTTTTGGGTACGAGTTCACGATCTACCACTAATGGCCCGAAATGAGACTGTAGGAAAATTGATTGGAAGTGCACTGGGAATCATAGAAGAAGTGGATTTAATTAAGGGGGAGCTTGCATGGGGTGAGTTCATGCGGATTCAGATTCGTCTAGATATTACAAAGCCGTTGCTAAGGGGGAAAATTTGTGTGTCCATTCCAGTGTTCAGTATTGGGTAAGATTATCTTATGAGAAATTACCAGAGTTTTGCTATGTGTGTGGGAGAATCGGTCATTCTCAGCAAGACTGTGATCAACGGGGTTGCTATGACCCAAAACAAGGCCCCCCTTATGGTGTTTAGCTGGGGGGACTTGGTCGTGATGGAAAACCCACAACATTGGGGCATCACCAACCGACTGCGACGGCGGATGTACCCCACAATACACGCCCTGATGATGAATCCGTTACTATTCTGGTAGTAACGGAACCTCTAGTTGCTGATGTTTTGGTATTTTCAAAGAATTTAAAAGCTAATAATCTGGTGAAACGGACGAATCTAGCTGAGGGGGAGGTGAGTGAATGCGGTAGCTATGGAACTGATTGGGTGGTAGCAACGCTGGAAGGGAAAACTGATGAATCTATGGGCTGGCCCAAGAAAGGAACTACCCTGCGAGTTGTGGGCCTTTCAAATGATATTACTGAGGCAGATGGGGGTAGTGTGCTTAGTGGTCCGTGTGTGGGCTTGGGTGAGAAGGTCCTGGAGTCCACCAAGGCTTGCTTATGGAATGAAGCTCGGTATTTAAACCAATCTAGTAAGGCCACGGGAAGGTGGAAAAGAAAGATTAAAGCTGGTCATGCCACGAAAGACTCAGTGTTGAAGGACGAGCTCGCTGTGAAGAGGAAGGCATCCCAATCTTCCTCTCCAGAGGTTGTGCCTGTTGCGGGGAAGAGGCAAAAGTGTGGAGCTCTCTCGCAGGTTGATGGTGACCAGCTCCATGAGGTTCGAATTGAAGTATTGGCAGTGGCTGGTGTCCAGCCCTGCCAGCAACCATGAAAACTCTGTGTTGGAATTCCCGTGGGCTTGAGAACCCACAGGGAATTCAAGCTCTACGTGATTTAATCATGAAAGAAGATCCTAGTTTGGTTTTTCTTCAGGAAACTAAACTTAAGGCGGGTGCTATGGAACGTTGTAAGTATAAATTGCATTTTCCTAATTGCTTTACGGTTGAATGTATGGGTAGAAGTGGTGGTTTAGCCTTGTTATGGAAAGGGGATTTATGTTTTTATATTCAGTCTTATTCTAGGAACCACATTGATGCTTTGATTAAGGATGAGGATAAACCTGAATGGAGATTTACGGGTGTTTATGGAAACCCAATGCTGGGTAATAGACATTTGACTTGGGATTTAATTAGAGGATTAAGCTCTAGTGTGGATGGCCTGTGGCTTGTAGGTGGAGATTTTAATGAAATTCTACACTCAAATGAAAAAAGTGGGGGTAGACCACGACCTAATGCCCAAATGGAGCTTTTAAGTAGGTCCTTCTTGATTGTTCTTTACGTGATTTGGGGTTTGAAGGACCAAAATTCACCTGGTGTAATGGTAGAGAGGGTAGCCAATTTGTTTATGAGAGATTGGACAGATTGTTAGGGAATAATCATTTGTGCATGTTATTTCCTCAATATGGAATTAAACATGGTGTGGCTGCCCATTCTGATCATTTACCTATGTGGTTTGAATCTAAAGTAATGGAGGGTAGGAAAAGGTCTCCAAAATAGTTTCGATTTGAGGCTATGTGGGTGGGTGAAGAAAAATATTCTCAGATTATTGATCAAGTTGGGAACAATGGAGATCGTCGAGGTGGTATGGATGATGTGATGAAGTCATTGAAAAAATGTGGGGAACACCTATCTGTGTGGAATCAACAATCTTTTAGGAATGTTTTTAAAAAGGTTGATAATGTTAGGAGAAACTTATAGCACGTTCAAGATAGAGATGCTATGTACCCGGATGGAATGAGTGTGAGTAAAGCTAGACAAGAGTTGCAGCTATGGCTTGAGAGGGAGGAGATTATGTGGAAGCAAAGATCTCAAGTCTTGTGGCTTCAAGAAGGGGAACAAAATACTTGGTTCTTTCATGCCCAGGCTAATGGTAGAAGACAAAGGAATTTTATCAAAGGCTTGAAGGATGCAGGGGGAGTTGTAAGGGAAGGTGCCATGAGGGATAGACTTATTGTAAACTTTTTCACTGAGTTGTTCATGTCTACTCCATAGCTTCATCAAGAAGAAGTCCTGGCTTGTGTATCTCAAAAGGTGACATCAGAAATGAACTCAGACCTGACTAAGCCTTACCATGCTGATGAAGTCAAGCTGGCCCTCCAGCAGATGCACCCTACAAAGGCCCAGGGCCCAGATCGTATGTCCCCTCTCTTTTTCCAAAAATACTGGCATATTGTGGGTAGTGCTGTAACTAATGTTGTTCTGCAATCGTTGAATACTGGTGTTTTTCCTAGAGATCTTAATCACACACTTATTAGCCTCATTCCAAAAAAAAAAAAAAAAAAATTGTGAGCTGGTTTCTGATTTTCATCCAATTAGTCTTTGTAATGTGGTGTACAAGTTAGTCTCTAAGGTAATAGTGAACAGGCTCAATCATCATTTGCCTGAGGTTATTTCAGATTCCCAAAGTGCTTTTGTCAAGGGAAGGTTGATTTCAGATAATGTACTTATTGCAATTGAGCTAGTTAATTATCTAAGGCACAAAAGGTATGGAAAAAAGGGGTATATGTCCCTTAAATTAGATATGAGCAAGGCTTATGACCGGGTGGAGTGGAGCTTCTTAGAAAAAATTCTGCTCAAATTAGGTTTTGCTGGAGTTTTTGTGAAGCTGGTTATGAAATGTGTGACAACTGTTTATTTTTCTGTTTTGATTAATGGTGAGCCTCATAGTCCTATTTTCCCTACTAGGGGGATTAGGCAGGGGGACCCTCTTTCCCCTTACCTTTTCCTCTTATGTACTGAGAGGCTTACTGCTCTATTAAGGGATGCTAAGAGTAACAGCTTGTGAGGGGAGTAAAGATCTGCTGAGGAGCCCCTGTGGTGAGCCATTTGTTGTTTGCGGATGACAGTATAATTTTTTGTAAAGCCGATGCACAAACTACAGGGCATATTCAAGGGGTGCTTCAACAATACGAGGAAGCATCAGGACAAAAGGTGAATAAGGAAAAAACTGATGTGGTTTTCTCAGAGAATGTGGGAGCTGTGCAACAGAGAGAGTTGTTGAACTTGTGGGGTGTTAGAACTTTCTAACAATATGACAAGTATCTTGGGTTGCCAAATTTGGTTGGGAAATCCAAATCTCTTGCCTTTGCTAGAATAAAAAATAGAGTTTGGAATAAATTACAAAGTTGGAAAGAGAAATTGTTGTCACAAGGAGGAAGAGAAATCCTTATTAAAGTAGTGGCCTTATCGATCCCCACATATGCTATGTCATGTTTCAAGATCCCTTTGAGCTTATGTTGCGAATTGGTAGGTATGATGTCTAGGTTCTGGTGGGGACAAAGGGGAAATGAGAAGAAGATGCATTGGTTAAGCTGGAGGAATCTGTGTGCTTCTAAGTTCAGAGGGAGAATGGGTTTTAAAAGTCTGCACTCCTTTAACTTGGCCTTATTGGCCAAACAAGGATGGAGAAGACTACAAAATGAAGGGTCATTGCTGCAAAGGATGTATAAAGCCAAATATTTCCCAACTAGTTCTTTTTTCAGTCAAAGCTGGGGCTACATCCCTCTTATGCATGGAGGGGGATTTTTGAGGCTAAGCAATGGTTAATAGAGGGTTGTATATGGCGAATAAGGTCTGGTGCATCTATCTCTTTTTGGAAAGATTATTGAGTTCCTGGTTTTAAAATTTTAAGCAGAAATTATGAGGTTGGGTTGCCGGAGCGTCAAGAGGATGCAACCATGGATAGCCTTATTATTCAAGACACAAGAACTTGGAGGATTGATACTGTTAGAGCTCTCTTTAATCCAATTGTAGCTGATGAAATTCTAAAGATTAGACTGCCTTTTGTGCCTTATAGAGACAAATGGATATGGACAGAGGAAGTTAATGGTTGTTTTACTGTGAAGAGTGCCTATAGGCTATTTCAAGCACTAAGTTTGAGAGAAATAGTAGAATCTTCCAGCTGGGTTCAAGATAAACACATGTGGAAGAACTTATGGAAGATGAATCTACCTCGGAAGATCAAAACTTTTGCATGGCGTGCTTGCAAAAGCATCCTACCTACCCTCACAATTTTGAGACACCGAAACATTGGAGTGGAAGGTGGCTATTGTTTCTGTGAAGAAAGGGAGGAAGATGTTAATCATGCATTGTTGTTTTGTCTTCAACTAGTAGAAATGTGGGGCTATTTTGGTCTAACAGGTTTACGGTTTCAACAACAGAAAAGCTTTAAGGATAATGTGAAGAATGTATTGACTAATGGCAATGAAGCTGATTTTACTCTTTTCTTTGTACTATGTTGGGGTATGTGGTATAGAAGAAACAAGCTCAAGATGGAAAATGAGAATGTAATGCCTTTTACAGTAGCTAATATGGCAGTCTGTTTGTACAAGTCTTTCTCTGTCTTAAAGACTGCAAATGTATCTGATGCAAGGAATTTATATAGGTGGAAACCTCCTTAACCTGATTTCTTGAAACTCAATGTTGATGGGGCGATCTTCATAGAGTACAGAAAGGCTAGTATTGGGATGATATTGCATGACAGCAATGGTATGGTAGTGATGGCAGCAATAGTCTCGGAACCTGAAGTGCATGATCCATCTACTATTGAGTTGTTAGCTATCTTGAGGGGATTGCAAATGTGTCTTCCTCTAGGCATTCCTAAAATAGTGGTAGAATCTGATTGTTTAATTATTGTTCAAGAGCTGCAATCTTCACAGGAATCATCATCGGCAAATGGCAACTTAATCATGGAATTTAAAAGTCTGATGAGTTGTTTTGATGATGTGGTTTTTGAGCATGTATACCGAGAGGGTAATGGAGTGGCTCATAGTTTAGCTAGATATGCTTGGAATGTGTTGGATGTTCAGATGTGGTGGGGCTCCGCCCCAGACTTTGCTGGTCATGCCTTATGGTTTGATCATGCTGTTATGTAATTCTTGTTATGCCATGAAATGAAGTTTTACTCTGTTTATAAAAAAAAAGAAAAAAAAACAATATGGGACCAATGCATTCACATGGGCTTTCCCCACCCAAAATCTGATCTACTAAAATGTCGAATTGATTTGCTTCCCACGAAAACATTGGAACTTCTTAAGAAATTTGGTGTTTATTATATATATAAACATGTTATTAATACCCTTGCATAACTACAATATGATAAATGATTATTTGTGACAAAAATAATTCTTTGCGATAAGAATTGACTTATTTTGATAGTAAATGGTCATTATATATATGTATCAACATGTTATATCTATATAGCTATACGCTATAACATTTTTTTTTTTTAGGCAAACGGGGTGGAGTCTCACGGCTGAGATGATAAGAATTATAAACAATGTTGTGAAGAGCATCCATACGGGTTAGGGATTTACTTAACTATCCCAAAGGGAGAGGTGGCTTCAAGTGGCTGCAAAACTCAAACCATACGTAAACTCTTGTTGGTTGAGAGTTCTCACCCGCTCATGCCTAATTGCCTATAAACCTCCATAAATGGTTGGCAATAGCTTCGTATTCTGAATATGTATGCTTCGACAACATTTCCACATTCTGATATTGAATCTCATTCACTTTTTTAGTTGCTTGAAATGTTCTCTAGTGATTTTCAATATGGTAGCACTGGTGAAGAAAAGAAAGATGATTTCAGGATTGAGAAGAAGGCATGAAAACTGAGATTAATGGTGAAGGAAAAGAATTGATTTTACTTCTATTCACAAAAGCATAATACACAGCTTTTTGTATAGGACATGTACATAAAGCATAAATACCAAAATTAGAAAAACAACAAAGAGACCAACTCTGCTCACTATACAAAAATACAAACATTTGTCCACTACTCCCTTAGCTAATCCCATCAAGGAGGCTACTGTGTCATGTGCCCACCATAGTCTTATATTCTTTTTGCTTTGATCACAGCAGCTGCACTCCAACAAAGTGCACTATCTAATGCACCACTCGACCCTTGGACAGTCTCTGCTATCACAGTAGCTGCATCCTCACAAGGTGTACTATCGGATGTGCCACTGCACACTCTCTGCAGCATGTAGCTTCTTTAATGAAGTTCGTGACTTCCCCTCAAGATGGGCATAGATGTTCAAAGTTCCCATCTTGGATAATAGAAAGTGGGAGGTGGCAATAAGGAGAGCCTTTGTGAAGATATCTGCCAATTGAAATTTAGTAGCTATGTTTATAGGTGTGAGGACCTTAGCTAACACATTTTCCCTAACAAAGTGGCAATCCAATTCAATATGCTTAGTCCTTTAGTGGAACACTGGATTTTTGGTCAAATGAATTGCTGATTGACTGTCACAATACAAGAGAGCTAGCTTGGAATGTTCTATGTTGAAGTCCTTGAGTAAAGAAATTATCCACACACCTTCACAACCGGTATGGGTCAAGGCCCTTTAGCAGAAGATCGAGAGATGGTGGCCTGCTTCCTGGACTTCCAACTAATCAAGGAATCTCCAATGAAAGTGCAAAAACAAGTTATGGATCTTCTAGGCTCTAGGCAGGTTGCCTAGTCAGAATCACTGAAGTGTTTTATTTGTACAGCTGATTGTGAGGAGAGGAAAATGCCTTGTCCTATAGAGCCCTTCAGATACCTCAAAACCCTATGAGCTGCAACCATGTGCATCTGAGATGGCTTGTCCATGAACTGACTAAGAATGCCAACAGCATATGTAATGTCCGGTCAAGTTATGGTTAAGTAAATTAACCTTACAATCAGTCTCCTATAACCTGTGATATCAGTTAAGAAATCTAAAGATAAATGTGAAAGTTTATGATTCATTTCAATTGGGGTGCTGGCTAGTTTGCATCCAAGCAGACCAACATCTTCAAGGATTTCTAAACTATACTTCCTTTGGCATAAATGAATACCAGAGGCTGATCTGGCAATCTCCAATCCTAAAAAATACTTCAAGGTGCCCAGATCCTTAATCTTAAACTGAGGATGAAGGTATGCCTTTAGACTATCAACAGTAGCTATGTTTGAGCTCTCTATGATTATGTCATCCACATAAACTAGTTGAGCTACAAATCTTGACTTTTCATTCCGTGTAAACAAGGAATAATCTGATTTAGATTGTTGGAAACTAATTGAAATTAGAGAAGAGGAAAATTTTGAATACCATTGGCGAGAGGCTTGCTTAAGTCCATAAAGAGACTTGTGCAACTTACAAACTAGTTTCTTATCCTTGGATTGTAATAACTCCCCCTGACTTTAATAACCTGGAGGCATTGTGCACATCCATTCGATACAAGTGCCAATTTTAAATAGCTGCCAATGCTAAAAAAAATTGAATTGTTGTGAGTTTTGCCATAGGACTAAAAGTTTCTTGGTAATCAAATCCTTCCTTTTTGTGTGTAACCTTTAGCCACTAGTCTTGCTTTATTTCTTTCTATGGTCCCATCAGATCTTAGCTTGGCCTTGTATACATATTTTCATCCAACAGCTGATTTGGCATGAGCAAGAGTGGTGACAGTCCAAGTGCCATTGTTTTCTAAAGCTTTCAATTCATAATTCATTGCCTCTTGCCAATGTGGAGATTTCACAGCTTCTTGGTAACTTTTTGGTTCATGAAGGAGGGAGAGAGATAGGGCATATGACTTGTGAGATGGTGATAATTTAGTGTAGGTTAAATGTTAATGGAGAGGGTGAGCAATTGTGGTAAGAAGAGATTGTGAAGTGTTAGTGGCAAATTGGCAGTGATAATCCTGTAAGTAGGTGGGTTTCTATCTAATTTGATCTAATCTTCTAAGAGGAGGAACGTGGGTAGGATCAACAGCAAAGGGTGATGAGTGATGGGTTTGAGATGGAGGTGCATGAGATTGAGTGGTTGGAGACTCTTCAGGTGATGAAGGATAGGCATTGTTATCATGCAAATCTGGTGATGAGGGATCAAAATTATTGGAGGAATGCAAGATAGTTTCAAGGTAAGAGAATGTGGTATCTGGCAAGGGAGAAGGAAGAACCAAACCAGGTGGAGGTGTAGCATTGATGGTGTCGGAGTCAGAATTTTGAAAAGGAAAGATGGATTCATAAAAAATGACATCTTTGGAGATGAAGGAGGACTAATTCTCTAAATCATAGAGCTTATAACCCTTGACACCAGTTGGATAGCCTAGGAAGATGCACTTCTTGGCCCTAGGACTCAGCTTGGTTCTATTGTGTTTAAGGGTGGATGCAAAGCAAAGGCATCCAAATATCCTTAGATGTGTGTATGATGGAATGGTTGAGAAAAGGACTTCATAAGGGGATTTACTGTTTAAAGTAGGGTTGGAATTCTATTAATGAGATGAGTGGCTGTCATGATAGCATCTCCCAGAATTGAAGAGGAAGAAAAGCTTGGAAGATGATAGCTCTAGCAACATAAAGAAGGTGTTGATGCTTTCTTTCAACCACCCCATTTTGTTGAGGGCTATAAACATGGGTTTTTTTATGCAAGATTCCATTAGAATTATAGAAGTTTGCCATATCAAATTCCAACCCATTGTTAAATCTTATTTGCTTTATCTTGATATTGGACTGGGTGTGAACCATGTGAACAAAGATCTGTAAAAAGGATCTGGTTTCTGATTTTAGTTTCATCAAATAGACCCAAGTGACTCGTGAATGATCATCAACCATAGTAAAAAAAAAAAAAAATGGTGACCTTGAAGTGAAGCTTGTGAATAAGGGCCCCAAATGTCATAATGGACCATATCAAAAGGAGCTAAAGTGCAAGAAGTACTTAAATCAAAAGATTTTCTTTTCTGTTTAGCCAAATGAAAAACGGTGCATTCTAAGTCTTTATCACTTTTTACATCAGGAACATAAGATTGAATTATATTCATTCTCTATTGAGAAGTGTGTCCTAATCTGAAGTGCCAAAGTTCAAATCCTTGCTAACTATTTGCTTGGAAAACATGACTAGAAGCTGGCAAAGTAAGGCAAAGAGATGTGCTATGTGTGAGCTTGCTAACAGAGATCAAATTGAAGGTGAAAGAGGGTAAACAGAGGACATCAGTCAGAGTCAAGGAGTCTGATAACTTCACAGTACCAATGTGAGCTACTTTGGCTTGAGTTTTGCTAGGTAATTGAACAAAAGATTGAGTCTCACGAGTGACAGAGGTGAGAAGTGAGGTAGAACAGACCATGTGGTCTGTGGCTCCAGTATCAAGTATCCAGGGTGTAGTGTGTGAATCAGTCGAGTGATGATGTAAAAGAGAGACAAGATGTTCATGGTGATTAGTAGAAAAAAATAGATGAATCTGGTGAGGCACAAGTAGCATGTAGGCATGAGTTTGTACCTGTCATGTTGGAGGAGTAAGAAGCATTGGTTGTGGTATCTACAGGTTTGACTTGGTTAGGTGATGAGGAGTTACCAACATTGATTTGAGATGTCTAAGCATTGACAAGTGCAAGGAGTTGTTGAATCTGAGCTTCAGTGATGGGCAAGTGTGACCCTTCCATAGATGTATTTTCATGGGTTTATAATGCAACTTGATTTGCTAAATGTCCAACTGAAGGCATACTAGATGAAAACCCCCTTTAGATCTAGTAAACTTGAAGTTGGGAGGGAAGCCAATCAAGCAGTAGCACTTATCTTTAGTGTGTCCACTCTTACCATAGTGGTAACAAGTTACCTCACCCTTCTCCATCTTCTTGGCCTGAGATTGGAATGTAGCCAAGGCTGAGGTTTCATCATTAGGCAGCAGGAGAGCACGAGTCTCCCTCTGCCTCTCTTTCTGCGAAACCAGTGAGAAGACTCTATTTTAGGAGTCATTAAAATGAAATGTACCCTAATGCTATCAAAGCCATCATTTAGTCCCATTAGAAATTTAAAAACACAATCTGCTTGTTAAGTTTCAACGAGAGACTTTACAATATTACATGTACACAGTCCACAAGAACAGTGAGGGAGAGATCTATAGTTGTGCAGTTCTTCCCATATAGCATTGAGTCGAGTAAACTAATCACTTACAAATTGAGAGCCCTAGGTGATGGAAGCAAGCTGTCATTGAAGTTGATAGATCCTCACATTGTCTAATTGTGCAAAACGTGCTTTGAGTTTGTCCCTTAATGTTTTGGCAGAGCTAATGTACAACACATTAGATGCAATCTCCTTAGAAACGGAATTTAGAATCCATGAGAGGATAAGGTTATTACACCTCAACCAGGGTATGTAAAGAGGGCTAGTTAAGCTTGGTCTTTCAATAGTTCCATCAAGGAACCCGAGTTTGTTCTTAATGGAGATGGCTAGTGTGAAGGAACGATGCCATGAAAGGTAGTTGGATTTTGTCAAGTATGGAGTGACCACCACAGTGTTGGCATTATCACTGTGGTGTAAGAAGAAGGGACTATTGGGGTCTTCAGAGGGAGAGGAGTTTTGAGAAGTGTTAACAAAAGATCCTTCATCTGCCATTGTGATGTTAAGACAGTGAGGTGCAGTGGCGAGAAGCAAAGATCAACAATAACAATAAAAAAAAAATAAAAAAAAAGGTAGCAAAAATCACAAGTGAACCCCCTCTGATACCATGTTGAAGAAATAAAAGATGATTTGATGATTTCACGATTGAGAAGAAGGCATGAAAACTAAGATCAATGCTAAAGGGAAATAATTGATTTCACTTTTATTCATATAAGCAGAATACACAACGTTTTATAGGACATGTACATAAAGTATAAATACCAAAAATAGAAAACCAACAAAGAGACCAAGTCTGCTCACAATACAAAAATACAAACTTTTGTCCATTACTCCCTTCGCTAATCCCATCAAGGAGGCTACTGTGTCATGCGCCCACCATAGGCTTCTGTTCTTTCTGTCCTGATCACAACAACTGCACTCCCACAAGGTGCACTATCTGATGCACCACTCAACCCTTGGAACAATCATAGCTGCTACATCCCCACAAGGTGTACTATCTGATGCACCACTTGACCCTTACACACTCTCTGCAGGCTGTAGCTTCATTAATGAAGTTTGTGAGGCACACCTTACCAATACCTACATAAGGAATTCTTATTATATAAATAAAATGATTTATTTAAGAAATATTAAGTTCTAGAGCCAAACCTTATAACGACCTATACACAGCTTATCATGTCATAAAAAAGTCATATTCATTTGCCAAAATGTTCAGATTTATTACAAAATAAAAATAAATTAATTCAATTCAATTCAAACATATATATATACGATCAATAAATAATATGCTTGAATTTCATTTTCCTACTTTATAAGCACTCCTTATTTTTGAAAATTAAGTTTCAAAAAATCTTTGATTTGTTTTTTGCATATATGCATTGTGGTCGGGATGTTTACGAAATTATTGTACGTGCCGTGGTAGGTGGAGGCAGACTGGCTGGTGGACTTCAAATTTGCAAGGTTTTTTATATAATTATTTTCTAAATATTTTATTATTATTTTAATTATTCAATAATGGCAAATTTTGCAATAGTTTCCAAACAAATCAACGACTATGGGCAAGTCCTAAAAATACAATGAGATTCCAACAATGATATCCCAAAGGTAGTTTATATCCATCACTTTCTCAACTGACAAGCTCAAGGAAATAAACATGGAACCTAAGATCAACATAATAGCAAGCAACGTATGTACAGCTTCCCTTAGTGACAATGTATAGCCCGCCACCTTTACCCACATATTCTACAGATAAACAATTTAGTTTCTGAATTTTTACAGCCCATTACCATGGTGTGGCATGTCCTCATAGAAGAGCTTCTTAAAAAAATCCATGTATTCTGTTTGCAAACGGAATGCTATGAGGAGACATCCATCAGCAGTTGGACTTGACATGATGAACGACTTGCCATCATCATTTAATAATCCTCGACCGACGTTTATTGGCTTTCCCCACCCATAATCCATACCATAAAATGGCAAATTAATCCAACTTCCAATAGAAAAGTTGGGATTTCCTAAGAAATTAAGTGTTTTTGTGTATGCACGAATATGGAAGTTACTCCTCAAAGCACTCACATCCTCCTTGCTAGCTATAAAATCAAGAGCGGACCTTATATACTCATCTGTCATATGATTGATAACTTCCCTTAGTTTTCCAGCTGAATAACTAAGTGGCTTGGACAATAGGTCACCATGGACACATGTTGATGTCACTATGCTATGAACTATGTTGCCAAAGTATCCTGCGGGGAGAGACGGCTTCAAGCGGCTATGAAAATCAAGCCTTAAGTTAAGTCTTGTTGGTTGAGAGTTATCACTTGCTCGTGCCTTGCATATACACCCCCATAAGTGGCTAGCGACTGCTTTGGATCGAGAATAAGGTCGTTTCACCACCATTTCCATGTCTTGATGTGGGATCTCGTTGGCTTTCTTCCTTAGTCCCTCGACTTGCTCTTTGGTGACTTTCAATATGGTGGCACAAGTTTCTTTCATCTACTCCTCTTTGTCATTTGTGTGTCCTAATAGGAGTGGTGGGTTTGTGAACTCTATATGCTCAAAGCATGGAGGTATAAGTGGTTTGGATGATCGTAATATGGTGCAATCACGAAAAGGCATCTCATTCTTCTTCGATTCATCTCCTTGAGCCAACTTGGCCCATGCGTTGAAGAATTTAGCTACAGACCACCCATCAACTGTTAAAAGAAGAACAGAAACTCGAAATGGAGAAATGATATGGAGTAAAATCTCATTGTCATTGATTGGTTCTAATGATACAAGCTACTAATATATATATACACATTACAAAAGTAGGAAAGAAATAGTCCTAAAATTAACTTTTGATCTTTTATTGAGTTATAAGTAATCATTTGTAGTAGTATGGACAGCATGGATAGGTAATGCTTTATATCAAGCTTCTTGACATTTATACTATTGTGCTTTCTGTGCAACCATGTATTTCATGACTGAGTCTTGCTTTTCTTCTTTTGCTGCTGCCTTTTTATTTCTTGAGTGTTGTAGTATACTTTTCATCAGCTTTTGCTACTACATGTATTTCTTGGTACATGTAAAAGCGAACAATTTTGGCAAAGGTCAGGGAAAGAACAAGAGAAAACGAGGTGTAGTAGAATTGAATTGGACAAAACGTAGTATTTTTTTTTACTTGCTGTATTGGTTGTCCTGCATATTGTGACATAGTTTGGATGTAATGCATATAGAAAAGAATATATGTGATAACATACTTGGTACATTGATGAGCGTTGATAAAAAAAAAAAAAAACAAAGGACACCATTACGACGAGGAAATATCTTGAGAGAATGAGAATTAAACATAATATTCGTTTGCGGATGGAAGGCAACAAGGTGGTTATGCTGCATGCATCTTCTGTACATGATTGCAAGGTGTGAGGTTGCCAAATGGTTATACTTCAAATATCAGTAGACACGTGAGCCCTGATGACTGGAAAATTAGTGAACTGAAAAGTCATGATTGTCACGCGTTTTTATAGAAGGTATTACCGGTAGGAATTTGTGGAAAGCTGACATCTAATGTACGTGCGTGTCACCATATCAGAACTCTATATGCTTTTCAAGGATTTGTGTGCTCGAGTAGTAAATCTAAATATGTTGTAGAAGATGGAAGACGACATTGCTACTATACTATGTAAATTTGAACAGATCTTTCCACCATCATTTTTTGATGTAATGGTCCATTTAGCAATAAATTTACCCTGAAAGATACTGTTGGGTGGACCGGTGTAGTTCCATTGGATGTATCCAATTGAAAGATATTTGGGTCGACTGAAGTGCACTATTGGGAATAAAACTAGAGCTAAGGGTTCAATAGCAGAGGCCTATATACATGATGAATGGTTGACATTTTACTCTCTATATCTTCATGGTGTTGAGATACGATTTAATTGTCAAGAGCAAAATACTAATCTTGCTGCTCCACCTCCTTATGAGCTATCAGTGTTTTTCCAAAATGTATGACCCTTGGGAGCACAAACGGATTACGATTTAATTGATTAAAAGTTGGGTAAAGTTCAGTGGTACGTGTTGAATAATTTTTGGGAGATCAATGACTATCTCATGTATGTCGTTGCATACTTCGAATAATTCTAGTTAAAAAAATTTAACTATAACTTTTGTGCTCAAAATAATATTGTTTTGCACTTATATACAGTGAGCACATGGACAAACTTAGGATAGAAGGTGTAGAGAATATAGAGGCAAGACATGAAGAAGAATTTTTCAAATGGTTTGAACAACGTGTATGAACTAAAATTGCATATATGTTAGATTTTTGAACTTTTAATTCTTGGTAACTTTTAATAAGCATATACTATTTCAATTGTTAGATTTTGGAATAACGTGCTCGTGATCTTGGATCAGTTTATCCTTAATTACATGCACAGTTCGAGGTATAGATTTCATACTCTGGACCGTGAACATAATTGAAAAACACTAAAATGTGGTGTGTTGGTCGAGGGGATTCATGGAATAGATGATATTGACTATTATGGTGTCATACGTGATATTATCAGATTGAAATATCTAGGTGAGTCTATAACATATGTCTTTAAATGTGATTGTTGGGATCTAGGGGTGGTCGAGTTTCGATACATAGGGATAATCACTTTACGAGTGTCAATATTGCTTCTAAATGGTACAAAAAATAAATCTTATATTATAAATTCATGATTTAAATGTTGTCCAAGAGATAAATTCACACTCCAAACAGATATAAATACTAAATACATGACATATTTCATGTGCCTATCTCCCTCCTTCTAAATTGAACCAGAGAGACAAATTATATGTTTGTTGCAGATTTGGCAAGAATTTCAAAGTAAATTATCCCCAAGTCATAAAAAGTAAGGAGATTCCAACATTGATGTTCATTACTTTGTCATCAACTGGCAATTTCATGGAAACAAAGAATTAAGGAACTTGATCAAATCAAAATTATAACAATCGATACTATTTGGTTTGTTCTCACAAATCATTTCAATATATCTCATCTCGTCATTATAACTTTTTTAAATTTTCATAAAAAATAAAATAAACAATTCAATTTTTCAAATTCTAAAATAAAATTAATATTAAAAAAATATATTCTAACAAAATTTTATTCAACTTTTAACTTTAATTTTAATTCATCTTATTTTATCTATAAAAACAAACGAAACCAGCTTATAGTGGATAGCCTTGCATGCCCACCTCGCCCACATTTATTCTATAAATAAAACGATGTTAATTCAGTAATATTTAGTTCTAGCTAGCGCCAACCGTAGCGACATACAAAACTTCTTTTTCAACTTCAACTTTTTTTTTTTTTGGTCTCATTTTATCTGCACATGTTTTATTCCTCTTAAACTTTTTGTGGCATCCTAGCTCCCACCTCAACAAGGATCGTGATGCCGAAATGTTGGTTACATGAGTCATACAATCATTGCACATTGTTATAATAAGTGTGTACACACATACTTCAAATAAATTATGAATAGTTATATTTGCAGCAGAACTAAAATTAAATAAGTAAATGAATAAAACGTCATAATCAATTCTAATTAACAGTACCAAAAAAAAATTACATTCCAACCACAGTATTCATAATTCACTTGCCATGAACCCATAAGTAAATAAATAATACAATCATCTTTTTTTTTTTTCTTTTTTGGTAAAATTCATATATAGCACTTAATCAAAATGGGGGAAAAGCCCCAATCCTCGATCTTTTGGTGGTGCCAGATCTCTATGCTCATCTACCTCCAGACTCTTTCTTTGCATCAAAATTTACGAATCGTAGTAAAACTACCACAGTGAAATTTCACAAAATCTTAATAAGGGAGACTAAGACTAAAACTCAAGAATACATGCAGGTGAAAATGAAAATTATGCAAACCATTTATAAAAAAAGGAGAAAATTATAATTTAGCATTTCACTTTTAACCAAATTCAAGAATAACCAAGTAGCAGTCAATTTCAATCATTTGACACAAGAAAAGAAAATTGTAGTTTATACAATACAATGAGGTTAAACATAATCAAGTAGACCTCATGGTTATCTCCAACAAGCAACTATCCAAACGTGCTTACCCCTACTAGTCAAGGAGCACCCACTAGACCTATGACATTTATGCCCTCTAAATCTCGATTGCATTTCATGAGATTCCTCTATAGGGGATTCCACTTCATCAGATTCTATTCTGGGAGAGTTTTGAACAAAAAGTTTGGATAGATCCATAGCTCTTGTTGCCTGTTTTTTGGGTATGACCTCTTCAAGAGTACCAATAAGTCTTCTGGGGAGTCTTATCCTTTGCAACAATAAGTCTTCCATGCTTCAGGTGAGTTTTATACTTATTAATTGTTACCTTATTTAACTGTCCTATAGGGAAATCGATCTTTACTTGAGTATTAGCTATCTAAATATGAGACTTCACTATTTTCTTATTGTTAGTAAAGGAATTTGGTAATAGCTTGTAATTGAACGATCCTTTGAACCTCCTGTTTACATTGATTTGTACAAGGATCATGATGAGACAGCGTCAAAGTGTTCTATTTTATTTACTTTTTTGTTTTTGGCAACTTTTCTCCCCTTAATGGCTAGAGGACTATATCATCAAAATGACAATCTTCAAAACGAGCATTAAAAACATCTCTAGTTAAAGGTCAAGGTTTTTAATGATGGAGGGAGAATCGAAACCAATATAAGTTCCAAATCTACGTTGATGACCCATTTTTGTGTTTTGGAGAGGTGCAATTGGAACATACACAGCACAACCAAAAGTACAAAGATGAAGAATATTTGATGGTTGGCCAAATGCAAGTTTCAATGGAGAATATTTATTATAATTAGTTGGTATTATTTGAACCAATGATGCAGCATGCAAGATTTTATGTCCCTAAGCAGAGAGAGGTAGTTTTATGTTTTTAAAAAAATGATCAAGCAATTAATTGCATATATTTAATAAATGAGTCACCTAAACCTTTTTGAGTATGTGTATGGGAACAGGATGTTCGACATTAATCCCAACCGATATGCAATAATCATCAAAAGTTTCAGATGTAAATTCTCCTACATTGTCCAACCAAATAGACTGAATTGGATAATCTACGAAATTGAGCCCGCAATCTAATCATTTGTGCAAGAAGTCTAATAAATGCAACATTTTGAATAGAGAATAAACAAACATATGACCATCTAGTTGATGCATCTATTAAATTCATAAGATATCTAAATGGCCCATATGGTAAATGTATAGGTCAACATATGTCTCCATGGATTCTTTGTAAAAAAATGATGAAGATTTAATAATTACCTTGGAAGGAGATGGTCTGACAATTATATTTCCTTTGGAACATGCTACACATGGATAATCAGTTGATAAAAGAATCTTCTTGTTCTTTAAGGGATGTCCAAATGAATTCTTAATTATTCTACACATTATAATTGATCTAGGAGGGCTAAAACGATTATGCCAAAGCATTAAGATATTTAGATGAGAATACTTCTGAAGTATTACAACATGTGATTCAATTATTTTCAATATTGTATAATATAATTTTGAAGAGAAAACTGACAGTTTTTTCAATATAAATTTATGGCCCAAAATTATTTTTGTAATTTAAAGATATTCATAACTATCTTTATTGGTGGTTTCAACATGATAATCTCAGCGGAAGAGATTTGGAGATCTATTTGTGTGTGGATCGGGAAAGTGCAAAGCAGCTTGTCTAAATTTACTAAGATTTCCTTTGTTGATAAGGAAAGGTTGAGGGATTTGAATATGCCTATTATTATGATTAAAGCGGCCGATCGGGTTAAATTAGTGTATTGGGTGAAGCCATAGCATGGAAGATTTAAGTTGAATATTGATGGCTGTAGCCTTTGTTATCCAAGGAGTATAGGAGCATGTGGATTAATTTGTGATATGCATGGGGACATGGTTCTTTCTTTTTTGTGCTATCTTGGTGCAGGTACTTATAATCTTGCAGAGTTGAAGGCTTTGTTAATTGGGTTGAAATATTGCCATGCTTTGGGTCTACAATAGGTGGATATTAAGTCCGATTCATTGGTTTGTGTATCCTGGATTCATAAATAGTGCTGTGGTGTTTGCTATTTAGAGGAGTTTTGGGAGGAGGTTTTGAGATTGTTCAGAAATGATGATTTTGTTATTAATCATACTTATCAGGAAGGTAATGCTCTGGTAGATTATTTAGCTAAAATGGGAGCTTTGGGCTCAACTACTGTCTGTAGATATTCATTGAATGTTCCAAAATATCTTAAAGGATTGATTTGCACTCACAAACTATCCTTGCCTTATTTGAGATGTCATTGAGTAGTTGTTTTTTGGCATTTTTATTTGGTTTCTTCAGTTGTTGTTTTGCTTGGCTTTTAGGCATGTTTAATGATTTCTTTTTTTTAATCTAGTCTGCGTTTGTTTTTGGTTAGGCTTGTCCTTTTTTTGCATGTTGGATTCTTTTATGGAAACTCCCAGATACTTGAATTGTAACCATGGTAATCTTCTCCACAAGTGAAGCTTTATTAATAAAATTGGGGAGGGGTCACTCTTGGACATGTGATTATAACTCTTTAAAAAAAAAAAACCAGTATGATGAATATCTTTAAAATTGAGTAAATTTTTTCTAAACTTTGAAGAATACAAAGCATCATGAATATAAAATTTTGTTCCTTTTGGTAACACGATATCGGCTCTTGCAGAGTCTTCAATTAGGTTTGATTACCCAAATATTGTATTGATGTTGGCTCTACATAATGTTAAATATTGAAAATATTTTTTATCTTTAAGAATTGTGTATATTGTACAATTGTCTATCAAACACATATCTTCACCAATTATCTTGGAATTGGTCAATGCATCAAAATATAATTCATGTCACCTGATAAAATATATATATATATATATAACTTTATGAGTGCAAAAGAAAGTTTAACATGATATATTAAAAGATAACGATGCAAACATCATATAATTATAATAAAGAAATAAAATTAATTGTTGTGGTCATACGCATCACTAATCAAAATATCATTATGTCTGTTTGGATCTATAAAGAAAATAGAAAATATCAAGATGAGTTAGGAACATCAAATTTGGATTATTAAAATAAGTTGGATGATCTTCTGGATCATCGTGGTCGACAAAATTCATTTCGATCCATTTTTCTTTTTCCTTCATAGATGCTTGATATAGGTCCACCAAATGTTTGTACCTACGACATATACATGACTAATGCCCTTTCATACCACACTTATAACATTTATCTTCATATTTCTTTACAAGCTTATTCTAAAAGTTTTTGTTTTCACCTTACTTTATCTAAGTGTGGTTCAACTTCTAGTGGTATGGAGCATTTTTCTTTGGAAAACTTTGAGTATGCCCCCCTTGATTCTAATAGTTTTTTCTACCACATCTACTTTTGCAACTATAGTTTCCTTTATTATGATGAAATGAGATTCGATTTACTTTAGGGAATGGAGTGAAACTGGTTAGACGAGACTGATAATTTTTCATTAATAACTCGTTGTTTTGTTCAGCCACTAGTAAACAAGATACTATTCCAAAATACTTAGTGAACTTTCACACTTAATATTATTGCAGCATGAGCACATTCGAGGTATAAATTTATTATATATTTAATTTCAAACATATCATCATTAGTGGCTTTTTTGTCTATATAATTTCAATTATACAACTTCAAGTTCATATAATCATAACGACTTATGGGATGATCACGGTCTTTCGGTAAAAGTATTACTTTCTTAAACTATCACATAGAATCAATGTATCTTTTATTATGAGGTATTCAATTTTTTAGAACAATCTTTCAGGGATACTTCATTTCCTTTCTTTATAGTACTTTCAAGATTGATTCATTAAGATGAATCTCAGCTTCAACGATCCATGATAAATAATTATTGCCAAAAACATTGAAAACAAAAAATTTGAATTTGGTAAGATTTGACATGATCTATAATAAGCATATTAAGTATGGAAAGAAGTATTCAGAATTGAACTCTTATATAGAAAACATGAATATGCATCACATTGATATATGATAATATTATACTCTATACAATATCACATATATCATAGCCAAATTTTATAAAATTATTTATATTGCAATAAGCATATATCAATATTTATAGAAGAGAAACTTACAGTATTTCGATAAGTTTTATACAAATATCTTGTCAAAGATTAAAAAGAAAAACACATACACACAATGGTTGGTAGGAATCTCTTACTGATAACGTGTTGTAAAATTAAAGAGAAGTAACAAAAGAATTAAAAAACCAGAATATGTGAAACTAGTTTCTTAGGAACTCAATATTATTTCTCTCAACATTTTTTTTTTTGTTTTTTTTTTGGTGTCTACCACAAATGCTCTTAAGATTCCTTGTTATAGGCATAGGAGGATATATGATATTAAATGGATACATGACCTTAAGAAATGACAATACATGAATCAATGAGATACATAAACAAGGGAATAATAATACATGAATCAAAGGGATATATGAATATGTAAGAATTTTAATAATCATCTACTAAATATATGGAATGTATTTTATTACATTAATGTATTTATAACAATTTTATAATATTAATGAAATATTTAGTACTTTTAATTTGTGGATGTGGTAGGTGCTTCGTGGATGTGGCGCTGTCGTTTATTTTCTTATTGAAATTTATTAGGATTGATTTGATTATATAAAATTAAACTATCTCATTTTATCTCATTAAATTATATCTTAATTTTGTTAATTTTTCCATCATTATTTTGCTCCGTAGGTGGTTGAGAGGTAGACATCTCGGTGACTGCTGTAGCCCCAGCATAATTGCATATCACGATTGTAAATGCCTTTCAGCATGAATGTCTAGGTCGCAATTCGTCTATGAAATGTACTACAGTTACATAAATAAATTTTATAAAAATATGTAAGAATTTTAATAATCATTCACCAAATGTATAGAATTATTTTATTATATTTATATTTTTATAATATTGACTAAATATTTAATAATTTTAACTTGTGGATATGGCAGGTGCTTTGTGGATGTGGTGCTGCCGTTTATGTCGCTGTTGAAATTTATTAACTTGCTGGCCTTTCTATAATTATTGTGGGCAGTAGGAGGTTTAGACGTATATTGCAAGGTGTACCTTTTTATTTTTCTGTTTTTTAATTTATTTCTTTTTTTTTTTATATATATTTTAGAAGAGTTGATACCGCATGTTTAAGAGTGACATCTTTCTAATTTTTGTAAGATACCCTCATTTAAGATGGATGAATACCATAATAAACACAAACACTTGGAGGTTTACAAGATTGAGAAGGAAAAAAAAAAAACAAGTATCCAAAAACAACCTTATTAACCTAAAAAGCCAACTGTTAAAAAAAAAAAAAAAAAAAAAAAAAAAAGCCATCGAAAAATAAAATAGGATACTAAAACTTGAAGGCCTGAAGACACAGTTTGTCAACTTTCGGGATCTCTTTAAGATTGTGAAAAACATTATTGAAATTTGTCCACACTCCAGAGTTCTGATCCAAAGATATGCATTAAATTTGCCTTTGCATTAAATTCACTAAAGACATGCATAATCTTAAATTCTAATATAGAGAGAATGTCTTGTATCATTTTCCAATAATTTTCAAGGTACCATATGCTACATCTTCCTTTTGCCAACCAATTAACGACTAACAATGAATTTAATTCAATCTCAATTTTTTGAAGAGCCAACTCTTGGCAATGTTGTAAGTCATAAGACAAAGCTCGTAATTCAGCTTAATTTATTACACTACAACAAAAAATTGATTTTGGAACGATTTTGGTTTGGGACAAAATGAAAATCGTCCCAAAAAGTTAGATTTTTGAACGAAATATTTCGTTCCCAAAAAATGATGGATAGTCCAGACCGTTCGAACGGTCAAGATAGGGATGAAATATTTTGTCCCAAATTAGTTAAACGTTCAAACACTAAATGTATACCATTTGAACGTATAAAATTTACCATTCGAGCATAATTTTGGCGCGTTAAGTAAAATTTTTTTAGATGGAAACTGATTTTATCGTTCGAATGTTAATTTTTTATTTTTATCGTTCAAACGGTGACCAGGGGTAACCAATTTTTTATTTTTTTGTAGAATTATATTTATATTAACTAGTAAATATAAGAAATTGGTTAATTAAATAATAGGAATAATATAAATTAATAATTAGTTTAGAAAATATAAAATAATACTATTTCATAGTTAAATACTGAATTTACAAAATACAAAATATTGTCCATACTTAAAACAAAAACTAAATAAAAAAACAACAATAGAAGGTAATAATTAATACCCAAGTCTTTGCACACTTCCTCGACTGCAGCTATACGTTCCTTTATTTGTGTCAGTCGAGTACAGATGGTGACCTGAGTCGCAGACATGGCATCAATCTGTGTACGAAGCACAGACACATCAGAATGGATCTCCGTACGCACTGCATCAATCACCGCTGATGTCTGTTCGTTGATCGCTGCACGCACAATCTCGTTCATCTCCTCACGGGTAACATTGTTTACTGATGCCTCGGCCTATGTGAATGTCCTAGCAGCTGATACTCATGATCTCCCAGCTCTGCATCTCTCTGAGGATCAACCTGATTTGGAACATGTCCACGAAAACGCAGTCTTGAGTGTCCCGTGCTGCGTTAGAGGGTGGTGCTGTTTATCGGTCCCATCGGCTCTCGTTTACGCTCGACAACATCAGGCACAACACCAGCAAACAGTAGAAATCGGGTGATCAGGATCCCAAACGGCAGTATATCCATCGAAATGTACCGAGACTTTGATTGAATCCTATCGAATATATACCCCACCAAGTCGATAGGAATGCCACGAGCGACCCGTATCATAAATTTCGTCCGATCAATGCCAACCTTTGTCTTGTGCTGCTCTGGGTCAATGTTGTTGGCAATTATCAATTTTAAAATCTTGAAGAAAGAGAATAAATCTGCCTGTTTGATACTCTTCATCCCGTCATATGGTGGAGCATTTGGACCAACAACCAAATCCCTCACCTCATGATCAGCAAGGGTATCGACCTCATTAGTATAAACTGATGCCTCCTCCTTAGCTGTCTCCGCCTCAGCTGAAGGATCAGACTCTCTAGGCACTATATTCGGATATACATCTGGCAACATAGGAATATCGAGATGCTCAGCAAGTAGTACCCGTGAAAATACAACAGGTACTCGGACGGATATCCTGTAGGCCCCTCCATCATCGGGGCTAGCACTACCGAGCTCTCTATAGAACTCAGCAACAATATCAATATAGGAGACTGGCTCCCATGCTTCCTCTTGTGCTCCTAGGATATATAGGTCCCCAACCACAATCGCTGAAGATTGTTGGCAGTGAATGACCCTGCCAGACAAGACTCTGGAAATCAGAAATCTTCACTAGTCGATCCAGTAAAACAGTCCTCTCCCTGACCGGACCATTACTAGTCTCACCAATATTGCGTCACTTACGTCCCGCCCTAGAAGAAGACATTATAATCAACCTGAAATTTACAATTAAAAATTAGATACACAATATTAACAATAAAAATACATTAAATAACTATTCACAGTATACATCAAGGAATAGTAATTTAATAAAGTAAGATATTGTGAACAAAATAACTTTTAATAAATAATATCACTTTACTTACTATTAATGTGATTAATATTAATAGAAATATTAATATTAAATTTTATATTTTTAAATTATGACATTAATTATATTATAATATAGAAATTATTTTTAATTAAAATTGATTGGAACTATAATATGGAAAAAAAACAATTAACAAATATTACTAAAATGAGTTTATGCCGTTCGAATTTCTGGAATAGTGATCGAACGGTAAAACTATACCTTTGAACGTGTAAAGCAACGTTCGAATGTTTAACGTTTACCGTTCGAACACCAAACGTATAGGTCGAACGGTCAATCTAATGTTCGAACGTCTAAATGAACGGTTGAACGGGTTACTACTTGGTCCAAACGTTTGAAACATTCAAACACCATTCGAACGGTTTTGATTAACGGTTGAACGATTGGATGAACGTTTAACCAAACGTTCAACCGGTTAGTGAATATCGTTCGAACGCTTTCTGTAGCGTTTGAACTAGGAGTAAATGATATAAAATACTTGTGGTAATCATCAATTTCAGTGATCATATTAACATGCTCAAGGAACTAAGAGTAAATGATATAGACCAGAAACATAAAGAGGTGTTCCCGAGATGGTTTGAACAACGGGTAATGACATTACATGTGTGACACTCATTCAATACATAAGAAAATATTGATTTTTTTTATTGATATAACAGAAGCTTTACTTAATATGTAGGTTGTACAAATGCATACCAATAATCCAAACGATATATCAGATGAACTGTATGCATTAGCGCGTGACCCATCGAGACGCGCTACAAGATATTCTGCATGTATTTCTCAGGGAAGTAGGTATCACACAATAGATCGTGATCATTATAGGAAAACACAAAATAGTGGTGTCCTAGTTGAGGGAAGTCATGATGGAGAAAATATTGATTTATATGGAGTGATTGTTGATATAATTGGAATGAAATATTTGGGGGAGCTTGTAGTGTATCTGTTTAAATGTGATTGGTGGGATTTAAGCAATCCTCAAACTGGAGTCCGTGATGATGAATATTTTTTGAATATTAATACATCAAGAAAATGGTACGAGGATGATCCATTTATTTTAGCTTCTCAAGCATCTCAAGTATTCTACTTAGATGACCCGAAGTTAGGAAATCAATGGCGAGTAGTACAAAAATATTCTCCAAGAAATATATATGATGTTATCCCTCTGGTAGAAGGGCGAGATGAAGAAGAAGATGATGCCTCTACTCAAGAAGCATACCAAGAGAGTCGGCCCATCTTTAATTTGTTTGTGGATTTGAGCCAGTATGAGATGATTCTATTGAATAGAGAAGATATTGAGGCTGAAATTGTTGATGCGACACTTGATTAAAATGTTGATTCATCTGAAGTATCTATAGATGATGAGACTGAATTGTCAAATGATACTGATACAGATAGTGATTGACGAATTATGTTTTCACATTACGTGATGATGAGCACTATTTTACTTAATGAATATTGTATCAGTTTTTTGAAATTATGCCTCCGAAGAGAAAGGAAGTTTGCAACCCATCTCCACCTGTTCCTAGCTCTCCTTCATACTCACCATTAGAGATTGACTCTACAGAACAAGGTAAAATTCTAATAATCATAAAAGTTATTAATTAAGATTATAATAGAAAATTGATTATAATGTTATATATCATGATAACTTCACAGTACAATCTCGTCAAGGTCGAGGCACTACAAACGGCGTGACGTTAGAAAAATATCGTAAAGTGGGTAAAATCATGGTTAACATTGTTGACGAACATATCGGAGGTGAAGGACAACCAGCAGCTTGGTTTGCATCGCATGTGGGTGCTTTTACACTAACTTATGTACCTTTGACAACAAGTTCATGGAAGAAAGTCCCCCAAAATTTTAAAGAGCTTATCAAGAAGCGTTGTTTGGTAATATTAAAAACAGATAGTGAGTTGGTAAATTTTTTTATTTTACTTAAAGTTAGAATATTATAAATGATAATATGTTTGTCTAAATTATTTTTTACAGGATGATTTCGAATTAAATTTTGGTCGGAGAGAGGAGCGTAAGACTGTGGAAGAACTTATGAGTAATGCATTTCGCAAATATAAGGCGAGGTGTCATGAGCACTATAATAAGTTCGAGAATATGGAAGATGCACGCCAACATCCTTTTCAAGATGTCAAACCTTCTGATTGGGAAAAACTTTGTGACATATTTGAGGATCCATCATATAAGGTATAATTATATTAATTATTTTAGTCATCCTATTTTTAATTTCGCTTTCTAATATTTTTAATTTCTATGTAGGAGCGAAGTTCTATAAACGAAACAAATAGATCGGAACTGAAGATTACTCATCATGCAAGCTTAAGATCTTTCCATCGCCTCTCTAAGAAATTGGTATTGCTATTTTTTTTATTTGTATATAGTTAACTGAATATATGAATCCTAATGACTTTATATCTTAACAAATCTTTATTATAGTAAGATTCATATGCCAATTATGATCTGACAAAATTATATGCTGCATCACATACTAATCGTAATGGAGAGTGGAGTCATCCTGATGCCCGTGAGAATTATGTAAGTATTATAAATTGTTCTAAATAAATATATTAGAATATTTATAATGATATTAACTATTTATCTTATGTGTAGGATAAAATGGTTGTCATACGTGCTGAATCTGCCTCAGATCAAAACTCCTCAACAAATGAAGTTGAGATTTTCACACAAGTTCTGGGTCAACGTTCAAGATATTTGAGGGGTTTGGGTCGCTGTGTCAAACCTTCCCCCTCTTCCTCTTCTTCTGGGTTTGCTTCTGCAGTCTCTATAGCGCAAGAGAATTCGAATTGCAGAATCGAAAAATTGGTTGCAAGGCAGCATGAGTTAGAGGCTCAATTGGCAAAACAATGAGAGATGGAGGCTCGCCTCAAACAACAAGAAGAACAACAAGAACAGTTCAAGAGAGAAATGCAACTCCAAATGCAACAGCTTATGCAACAGTATAGGCCTCCAAGCAACTGATTTTTTTTTACGTATAGATTATGACATTATCGAATTATGTATGAACAATGTCAGTCTCGTGGTTATTTATTAGTTCGCACTTATTATAAAACTTTCGTCAGTATTATATTGTTTCTAATGTATGTTTTTCAAATCTTATAAATATCAAATTGGTTTTTTATTATTACTGAATTTTAATAAAATAGTTTTCGTTCGAACGACCATGTAACGTTCGAACATTATTGATATAGCCGTTCGAACGAAACCAAATTGGTCAAAAAATGTTCGAACGCAATTAATTAGCATACCGTTTGAACATAACTCAACACCGTTCGATCCATTTACCGTTCGATCTCTTCTTTTAACGTTCGAACGTCAATCTATTTTGTACCGTTCAAACGTTAAAAAAAATTTGGGATCGTTTGAACATGTTTTCATAACCGTTCAACCGATGTAATTTCGTTCGAATGCACAATGTATTGCCATTCGAATGTTATTTAGGAACGAAATTGAACCATGACAAATATATTTTCTAGGACGAAATGGTGATTTTCGTCCCAAAATACCTTTTAGGACAGTGATGTTGGGACGACCTTGGAATTTGTTTTCATCCCAAAATAACGGATCTATTGTAGTGTTATTAGATTCAAAAGCCAACCCTTTAGCAAAGGTCCATATCAAACTACCCTTATTATTTCTAATTAATATGCCTGTGCCTATCTGACCAGGATTGCCCAAAGAACTCACATCCACGTTAAGTTTGACTAACCCTGTAATTAGTTTATTCCATTTCACAAGACAAGCTCTCAGTCTATCAACAACTTTTACCGGAATACGGAGACTTCGTAAAATTTTTTACGTCTCCCTCCTTGAACTTTTCACTAGCACGCAGTCTTAAACTAACCAAAGCAATGGTTGCCTTTATCGCCCAACTACATAGCCCAATTCTATTTTTACTTTTATCGCCCAATAGTTGGGCTATTGACATATTATGCATTGTTTATTAAATATTCTTTTTTTTTTAAAATAAAACTTATTTAATCAAGTGTAATAAAAGTACTTAAAATAACATTATAAGAGTACTTAAAATTTATTCAATTTAAAATTAGACTATTGAGTCCAAATTTTACATTGGACTTATAGATGGGAAATTACAATTAGCCATGGATAGTCTCTTGATTTAAAAAATAAAAAATAAATTTAAAAGTTAGTTGACAATTTCACAATCAAAATGTAATAAGAGTTATATAATAGGGTAGACAGTAGAAATTTTCATCTATACTATAGAATAGGAATACCTGGTGTGGGTGAGGTGTCGGTTTTTATTTTGAAAAATTTTATTTACAGTCTTCAAGTAAAAATTATATGTGCAAGCCCTTTCTTTAAAAAAAAAATAATAATTTTAAGAGATATTTTAATAATTTTAAAAATAAAATAATCTATTATAATCTCGGTCAGTAGCATTGCAATTTTACTTTTATCACATTCTTTGTTTGTTTCCACTTTCCACAAACTCGTTGGTAGATAATAAGAGATATCTGATTACCATGGCCCACATGAACGATAGCCAGCTGCTAGTTCTCATATCACCAATTTATTGCTACGCGTAGTATAAGATTGTAGAAAAACAAACACCGAACATTTTCATGAAATGATGGTGACCCTCAAGTCTACTTCCACCATCGTTCCGAGCAAGCCTACACCGGGAGGCATATTACAGTTATCTGAGACCGACCAAAGAATGCAATGGACTCATGCACCTCTCATCTTTATCTACAAAACCACCAGCGACAACAATGAAAAAATAACAACACTCGAGACTCTGAAAGACTCCCTGAGTCGTGCATTGGTTCCCTTGTAGAGAAGTAATTGGTTTGATGCTCACAACAGAAAATATCAACACACACTTTTTATTGATCTGTTTCTGTAGTCATTTATACAGAGGGATTTCAAAAGAACAATCTAAGAGATTTGTACAGCTAGGAAGATATTATAGTTATCGTATACAGATTTGAATTGAATTACAAAAATAAAACAAACTATAGCAACTAGAGATCATGAAACTCGGCTTGTTGGTTGCTGCGGATAACTTCCAGATTTGTTGCTGAGTTTGAATTCTATTGTTATCTTGTGGCACTTTCCTTAATACGTCCTCGCAAAATTGAGCTTCCATCGGCAAGACCAATTTTGGCTCTTAGAAATTCTGTGCGTTCCCTAGACAGCGGCTTAGTCAGTAGATCAGCCAATTGATCTTGAGTATGAACATGACTTACTTTAAGTGCACCTTTCTGGACTTGATCGCGCACAAAATGAAGATCAATTTGAATATGTTTCATTCTGGAATGTTGGACCGGTTTGAAGCTGAGATGAGTAGCTCCAAGATTGTCACATAGAAGAGAAGGTGGCATTTTTAAGGAAAACCCCAGTTCTTGAAGGAGGCTAAGTAACCACATTGTTTATGATGCACCATTGGCCATCGCACAATATTCTGCTTCCGTGGTGGATCGAGCAACAGCACGTTGTTTCTTTGAACTCCAGGAAATGGGATTGCAGCCCAGAAAAGTTATGTAAGCTGATGTGGAAGTGCGATCATCAATGTTGCCAGCCCAGTCTGCATCAGTGTAGGTTGTTAAACATGGTGCTGCAGTGGATTTGAGGTGAATACCATGAAAGATGGTTTTTTTGAGATAGCGAAGAAGTCTCTTAGTGGCAGTCCAATGAGTGACCGTTGGCTTGTGCATAAACTGAGAGAGCTTATTCACAGCAAAGGATATGTCGGGCCGAGTGAGGGAAAGGTATTGTAGGCTACCAATAACACGCCGATACTCCATGCTATTTATAGCAGTTGTACCATCTACCAGGTGAAGGGAATGAGTGGTTGACAACGGGGTGGAGACATCCTTTGCACCATCCATGTGTGTAGATTCCAAGATGTCACGAACATACTTCTGTTGAGAGAGAAAGACACCTGCAGTAGTTGGTATAACTTCCACCCCGAGGAAGTAATGAAGAGAACCCATATCTTTTAAGGAAAATTGATTACCAGGTTTGGTAACAATATGAGCGATAAACTTCTTGTCATTACCCGTAATGACCAAATCATCAACATAAACAAGGAAATAGCAGATACTGGAATCATTGCGATAAACAAAAAGAGAGGAATCAGCTTTAGAATTTTGGAACCCAAGTGCTAAAAAAGCAGTTTTTAATGCTGAATACCAGGCCCTTGGGGCTTGTTTGAACCATAAATTGCTTTCCTTAGCCGACACACATAATCAGGGTGAGACAAATCCTTGAAGCCAGGAGGTTGCATCATGTAAACAGTTTCAGTCAGACTTCCATGTAAAAAAGCATTATTTACGTCCATTTGTTTTAAGGACCACCCATTCATGACTGCAATACTCAGTACTGTCCTTATGGTGGCTGGTTTAACCACAGGACTAAAGGTTTCATTATAATCAACTCCAGCTTGCTGATTATAACCCTTGGCAACAAGCCGGGCTTTAAATTTGTCAACTGAACCATCTGCTTTCCTTTTAACTCTAAAAACCCACTTACAACCCACTGGATGACAGTTTATGGGAGGAGGAATTAAATCCCAAGTACCATGTCGCATGAGAGCAGTTAATTCACTAGACATGGCTTCACGCCATTCAGGATGAGACACAGCTTGAGTCACGCATGTTGGTTCTAAAGGTAAAGGAATGGAATGCTTGGACACAGTGTGAACTTGCTTGGGTTTAAAAATTTTGTTCATAGATCTAGTGATCATGGAATGGGTTCGGTGGGAAGTGGATTCGGCTTGTACAGGTGATGATGAACCAGGAATTAAACTAGATGCAAGTGGATGTGAAAGAGAATCATGTGAAACATTCATATGTAAATCGGCATCTGAGTTCAGATTTAATTCACAAGCATTATCATTCGACTCACAAGGAAACGAAGGAAAGATGGAGGGTGATGTACCTGGAGGTTCAGCTTGAATGGCAGCTGTAGATTCTGAGTTCAGTGGTGGCTCCAAGAGGCGATCGGGACATGCTGGATGTGCAGAATTTGAAGGAGCAGAGGATTGGGAATTAGGGCACGGGATTTGCTGAAGGAAATAATGAGGTGCAAGGGAGAGGAAATGTATTTCGGCAGATGGGTCAGTCGTGGGCAGACTTGTGACTTTGAGGTTGGGCCGGACGTGGGCCAGGCTTGTGACGTTGAGGCTGGGCCAGACGTGGAGGCTGAAAACGGGCTATGCAGTTCATGAAAAATCACATGCCGTGAGGTGTACAGCCTAGATGTTAATGGATCCATACATTTATAGGCATTTTGGGTTTGGGAATAGCCTAAAAAAATACAAGGAATTGATTTTGGCTGCAATTTATTAGTATTGTATGGCTTTGTGAGAGGGAAGCATAAACAACCAAATTTTCTCAATTTGAGATAATTTGGGCGTTGACCAAAAAGAACCTTAAATGGAGACTTGTTTTTGAGGAGGGCTGTTTGGAAGGCATGGGGCCAATAAGAAAGAGGTAAAGAGGCATCGTGAAACAATGTGAGACCCGTCTTGACAAGATGACGATGACGTCTTTCGGAAACACCATTTTGTTGAGGAGTATAGGGGACGGTGGTGTAGTGACTTATACCATGATCGGACAAATATTTTTTTAATTTTAAAAATTCACCACCATTGTCTGAGTACAAGCTTTTTGTAGAGCATTTGAATCTTGTTTCAACAAGTGATTTAAACTGCGGGAAAATTGTAGAAACAAGAGATTTTGTGGACATTGGGAAAAACCATATATATTTGGTGTAATGATCCACAAAAATAAGATAATAACGTTCACCATTCAAACCGATAACGTGCGCGGGACCCCAAACATCACTGTAAATAATTTCAAGGGGAGAATGACTTTGAAAACTCGTAGAGCCAAATGGTTGTTGATGTGCTTTATTGATTGAACAGGAAGTACGTGACAATGGTAATTTATTTTTGGTGAGAGGAAGGGAAAAAAAATTAACAAGATTTTGAACAACTTTAATCGATGGGTGTCCAAGACGCTTGTGCCACCCGTCGATTGAAGTCCGTTCATGCACATATGCAACCATTTTAGGAGGAGAAGAAGCCACCACTGAGTTGGGAAAAATGTAGACACCATTCTCACATGCACCTCTTAGTAGTATCGCCCCCGTGGTTCGTGCCTTCACAAGAAAATAGAAAGGGTGAAACTCAAGGAAAACATCATTTTGCTTGGTGAAATGATGAACAGAAATGAGATTTTTGTGAATATTTGGAACGCATAAAGTATCATGTAAATGAAAAAATTTTCTGGGTGTGGATAATGCTAAAGATCCAACATGCGTGACTGCCAAACCTGTACCATCACCAAGAAGGACTTCATCAGTGCCATCATACTCAGAGTGAATTGATAAATTTTTTATATCTCCCGTGATATTGTGAGAGGCTGCAGAGTCAATTAACCATTTATTTTCTTGATCACCTAAAGTTCCTGCACAATTAACAGTCATTTCAGAAGAATTTAATTGAGGGCAGGCTTTTGCCGTGTGGCCCATTTGATCACAATACTGGCATTTGGGCTGATAGCATCGCTGAGTGAACCGGCCCGGATTATTGGATCTACGTGTGTCACGAAATGGGCCATTGGAGCTAGAGGGCCGATATTGGCTTGGAGATCAGGAAGACCCAGTTCCTTTGAAAGGAACTTTCTGCTGCTGAGAGGCTGAAAAACCAGATCTGCGACTGGTGAAATTCGCAGTAGCCACAAGCTGCTGGGTTGAAGTCTCCATCCTGCGCAGGTAATTTTCGTGCCCAACGAGGAGATCATGAAGCTCCTCAAAGGCAAGAGATTTTTCTCGTGCCCGAATAGGGGCAGCAATGTCACGAAATTCAGGCCCTAAGCCGTGGAGAACATAGAGGGTAACATCATCATTGGAGATGGGGTGATCGATGAGTGCGATCTCATCGGCCAGGCCTTTAACGGCATGAAGATACTCCGGAATTGAATGATTGCCACGCTAGATCAAGGTGAGCTCCTCCTTGAGCTGCATAGCCCTGGTACGTGATTTACTGGCATACATGGTGAAGAGTTTTCTCCAAGCATCGTAGGAGGTTTTTGCTGTGGCAATAAGAGTGGTAATGGTTGGGGAAGTAGAGGCAAGAATAGCACTAAGAATTAATTTATCTTGCCGAACCCAGTGGTGTTTCGTGGCTATAGACGATGGGGTACCATCGGAGGAGGGGCAACGGAATGCACCAGTAACATAATCCATAAGATCATAGCCTATGAGGAGAGCCTCAAACTGAGCTCTCCATTGGGGAAAGGAGGAAGGTGTGAGCTTCTCATTTATTTGAGCTGTGATGTTAAAAACAACAAGGGGAATTTTGGAGATAGGCTGAGTTGGGGAAGACATTAGGATCGAATGCTCGTTTGAGATGGGGTCATCTGATACCATGTAGAGAAGTAATTGGTTTGATGCTCACAATAGAAAATATCAACACACACTTTTTATTGATCTGTTTCTGTAGTCATTTATACAGAGGGATTTCAAAAGAACAATCTAAGAGATTTGTACAGCAAGGAAGATATTATAGTTATCGTATACAGATTTGAATTACAAAATAAAACAAACTATAGCAACTAGAGATCATGAAACTCGGCTTGTTGGTTGCTGCGGATAACTTCCAGATTTGTTGCTGAGTTTGAATTCTATTGTTATCTTGTGGCACTTTCCTTAATATCCCTATTACCCACTAGCGGGTCGATTACGCTGGATCCATGGCGGCTGACTGGAACTCCATTGTAATGCCAAGGGAGCGCAGCTATTGGAAGCTTATTCAGAAGTAAAACTTGATGAACTTGGGGACTTTGCACCAACAAAGGCAGTCGAAGATTTGGTCCCTAAGGTTGATTATGGTAGTCCTATTGAGGATTGGTCTTTGATGCTGGTGCAAGTCACAAGGTTTAGTTGTGGCGGTCTCTGTGTTGGAACAGCCATGTCCCACACAGTAGTTGATGGATGGTCCGTAGCTAAATTCTTCAACGCATGGACCAAGTTGGCTCGAGGAGATGAATTGGAGGCGAATGAGATGCCTTTTCATGATCGCACCATATTACTATCACCCGAACCACTTCTGCCTCCACGCTTTGAGCATATAGAGTTCACAAAACCACCACTCCTATTAGGACACACGGATGCCAAAGAGCAGCAGATGAAAGAAACTTGTGCCACCATATTGAAAGTCGCCAAAGAGCAAGTCGAGGGACTAAGGAAGAAAGCCAACGAGATCCCACATCAAGACATGGAAATGGTGGTGACACAACCTTATTCTCGATACGAAGCAGTCGCTAGCCACTTATGGAGGTGTATATGCAAGGCACGAGCGAGTGATAACTCTCAGCCAACAAGAGTTTCCGTAGCGGTTGACATTCGTAGCCGCTTGAACCCGTCTCTCCCCGCAGGATACTTTGGTAACGCAACTCTTCTCACAGTGACATCAAAATGGGTCCACGGCGACCTATTGTCCAAGCCACTTAGTTATGCTGCTGGAAAACTAAGGGAAGCCATCGAGCGTATGACAAATGAGTATGTAAGGTCTGCTCTTGATTTTATAGCTGGCCAGGATGATGTGAGTACTTTGAGGGGTGGCTTCCATATTCGTGCATACACAAAAACACCTAATTTCTTAGGAAATCCCAACGTTTCAATTGGAAGTTGGATTAATTTTCCATTCTATGGTATGGATTATGGGTGGGGAAAGCCAATATACATCGGTCCAGGATTATTAAATGACGATGGCAAGTCGTTCATCATGTCAAGTCCAACTGCTGATGGATCTCTCCTCATAGCACTCCGTTTGCAAACAGAATACATGGATTCTTTTAAGAAGATCTTTTATGAGAGCATTGACATTGACTTCATCAAAGCCATCTCTAAAATTTAGTGAAAAGTAACTTATTATTCAGTAACTTATTATCACTCTTTTTATATTACTACATATTTGTTGCTAGGGTTGGTACTAGAATTTGATATTATTTGATTGAAATCGTGTTATTTGTAGGATAAATGCGGGAAGAGGTGGTCGGGCTATATATGCATTGTCACCAAGCGAAGTTGCTGTTGGCTGTACAATATGTTGATTTTATCCAGTTCCTTGTTTGTTTCCATGAGGTTGTTAGTTGAGAATAAAAGAGATCTAAGTGATTGGATATCAACTACTTTTGCATATATCATGGTTGTGATCTTCAGCTTATCTTTTAGGACTTGAGCAAAGTAGTTGATTTCCTTAACTCTTGTAAGATTTGCCATTTGTTGGATGCGAGGAAAAAGTACCTATTTATCCCAAACACGAAACTGTTTATACATTGGATCGAGGAATTCCATCCAAACAAACCAAATTGATCAGATCTTAATCAGGTGAAACAGGAAAGTTTTTTTTTTTTTTTTTGATAACGTTTCAAAAGAAATCAACTTGAATACACAACACTTTCAATGTATCCTAACTATCTTGGAGGGATAGATGATTGCAAAACTTGAACATGATCCATCGGAATCAACTACTGGCGATCACCAAGATTGGTCACTGAAAAGTTGCAAACAATTTTTCGGCCACTGATCAAAAGTACGTTGTTGCCACAAACGTGTGGTCGTAAAAATACTAGACCGATTTCAAGAACAGTATGGCTCACTATCGTTCTGAGATGAGTTGCCCACTTTTTGTGACGATTAGCTATGGTCACAATATAAATTTTTAATTTTCCTAGTCCAAGACTCATCGAAAATTATAATATAATAGATTACGGCTAAGATATAAACTATTTGCATCCATAGTCGCTGCAAAATGTACTATAAATTGGGAGTAAATAGATGATGATCAATTGTGTAGATCATCCCTTTTGCAAAGGGATTTACTATATATCAGGCACTATTCATTTTTATGCCACACACTTATAACTTTTTATAGGATATAGAGATGCTTTTCATAAGATATATAGATATTTTTTATAGGGTGTGTAGTGCGGAGCGATAAATAGTAGCTGCTCTCAATATTTTCTCTTTCGCAAAACCCCTACTTCTCAACCATTTTGAACTTACGGAGATTGGTAGGTCTATCGATGGAACGGATCGATCACCTCAAAATACTTTTTATTCTTAAGCATTAAGAAAAATATTTCTTAACAGTTAAAAAATAAAAATAAAAAAATAATTTAATACATTTCTTAACAGTTCAAGGAAAAAAAAAAAAAAAAAAAAAAAAAAAAGCACCTATCATTACAAATGCTTCGGTTGACCGATACCTAGCATTTTTATTTTATGATTCTCAACCTTTAAAGTCCTAAATAGGCCCAGCATATTTTTGCACCTTTTATTTCTCAATAAGTACCTCACGACATTGTTCCTTCTATTTTTATTTTTATTTATTTTTAATCTTGGATAGTATGCATGATAAGGCCTAGTTTGGAAACACAATTAAGCATTCTTTATATTTTCAGATGGAACATGCTAAGTTGCCCCCCAAGTTGCCTCATCAAGTTGCCCTTAGTTCATTTTAATGGTATTTTTAAATGTTAAAAAAAGTTATCGCTAATGAATTTATGTGTGTTTCTTTTAACATTTGAAAAAAAAAAATTAGGGCATTACCATTCTTAATATTTCATTCTTAAATATCACTTAAATATAAAATATTTTAATTTTAAATATTTAATTTTTTTTATCTAATCTTTACTTAAGAACTTTCATGAACACTCTCAAATAAAATATAAATAAAATATAACTTTTTAAATTTTAAAATAAAAATTATATTTAAATAAGTTTTTACTTTTATAATATTTTTATTTAACAGTTTTTTTTTAAAAAAATTTAATAAAATATCTTCATTTAAATTATTTTATTATTACATACAAATTATTTTATTATTATCTCTGGATATTATGAAGTTTTTTAAGCGTTCATGTTGGTTTTTTTTTAGTAAATAATATTTATTAGTAACGTTTTTGTTTAAGAGGTTATTACCGTTACTTAATTTCCTTAATTTAGTCTTTATTTCTCTTCTCTCGGTTGCATGTACGTATATAGAAAAGGTGATTTATAGCTGTTTGCCATCTTTTAGTATTTAGCCGTTGATGTGTGAAAGCTCATTAAAATATTCATTGGTGGTGGCTGATTTATTCTTTCAGTTTAGAGTTTTAAATGTTGGCTTTTTATTTCTTTCAATTGTCCTTCCGTTGAAAAACATTATTATTTTTTATCTTTTCATTCAATAGCCCAGCTGAACTTTTCTAAAATGAACAACCGTCAGTTAACCTTTTCTTTTATGGCTCTTTACTACACTATACGTTACCAAATGCAATAAATTAAGTTTTTGTTTAAATTTTGATGAACGTGAGCGTTCGTCGGTGATATGTGTTCATCCTAGTGTGGTGTGTCTTTCTTTCATGTAGTGGAAGTACGTAGATATTATTTTTTTAGAGTATTTTTCAGATAAAAGAGAGGTGTTCTTTGAGTAGAGCTTTGAGCTCAACCACTTGTGCAGAGTTGGTTCGGGCTATACGACGATCAGTTGGGCTGTTGTATCCTGGAGGAGTCAAGTCAAGAGAAGTTCTGCTGCACCGGTTAATCTGAGACTTTGTACACCGCAGAGGGCTTGAATCTCCTTAAAGAAAGCGAGATTTCCGTGCCTCAGTCCAAACTGGCTTCGTTTATATTTTAATTTTATTATAATTTTTATTACATTATTGTGTAATTTCCCAACAGTTCAAAAAGCTCAAAGTCGTCCACTCTCTTGGATATATATTCCGTACGCGTAGTAAAGCTCTGGATAGTGAATATCTCTGAAAGGATTCCGGTGCAAGTACTCTGTAGCTGTCATGCTGCCATTTTTTTTGAAAAATGATATTTAAAATTAAAAATTGTGTAAATATCATATAATATTTCTATAAAATATAAATAAATATGAAATTTATAAAAAAATTAATATTTTAAAGATAAAATTAAGTTTTTTAAACAAATTAAACCACATTTATACATACTATTATTTTGTTTTTTTTTTTAAATCTAATATTTCTTTTTCTCATCAAAATTATTTAACCAACTGTCGTGGCCGGTGCTAGGTGGAGGGTTGCATGATGGAATAAAGGAATTCAATAATTATCTTCTTTGTGGACGACTGATGAAAGGGGCCCTGGTGACTCATCTTGATGCGTTCTACTTTGTCGGTTGTGCCACACAGTTTTCTCAATTATTGCAGAGGATGGCATATGAAAAACTTTCTGAGGTACGTGATACAATGTTTTTAATTATTCAAAACATTTATATTGTTAATGACTTGTTTTGTAGAACTTCAATAATTATTTTCTTTGTCGACGTCTGATGAAAGGGGCCCTCGTGACTCATCTTGATGCGTTTTATTTTGTCGACTGTGCCACGCGGTTTTCTCAATTATTGCAGAGGACGCTATAGGTACGTGATACAATATTTTTAATTATTCAATATGTTTACATTCTTAATTACTTGTTTTGTACACCTTGACGGAGTTCTAGCAACTTACATTATAGAGAAAATGAGACATTAGGTTTGGTTGGGAAGACTTCTAATGTCAAAATAGTATCATTTCCTTATAATGAGAGAGAAGAGTATGTATTCTTATCTAGTATTTGACTTTTATACTATGTATCGGGAGAGCATTCCATACTATGTTAAGGGTCAATATCCTGTACACAATTGCCAGGCTTGATAGGTGGCATCTTGACGACATGTAAATGGGATGGTAACTTTCCAGCCAGTTCGGTTTGGGAGAAGTATTGTATTCGTGATCTCTGTCTTCTTGTTGGGTACGATCTTTAATTGCGACATGTCGGAGTGAGGTGTCAGTGTCTGCAGGTCTTGTCTATCCCCCTTCATAGATTTCTCGCGCTGGGATACAGATACCTTCATTCTTCTTATGTAACACGCGGGCCGCAACTAGGGCCGAGATGGGCCTTAGTTTCCCGACTGGGCTCAACTCAAGGAGAGGATTAAAATATCCCCACCTGTTAACCTGCCAATTCTTATCATATGTGCACAATTGTTTCAGCAGTTCATAACATATGACTGATGTGTCTTCATTTATGTTCGCCCATACATCTTTTCACGCTCAGATTGCATGCAACGACTAGCTTGTAATGTTTCATCGTGTAGCACAAAACAAGGGATTCATTCCCAGTCAAATATCTCCTAGCGGCACGTGTCGCTCTATCTGGGGAAGTAAATTCAGTACGGACGTCTATTTATACTCGGACTATGTCCCCTTGTTCACATCCTTTCTTTCTCTACTGAGCTTTGCAAATTTCTTGCGTGTCGTTCCCCATCTCGCCCTCTATCCCTCTCTCTTCTACTCGAAACCCACCATTTCTGCCCTTCACATGGCTCCAAAGAATACTTCTAGTGCCGCTTCCTAGAGTTTGCGTTCTTCATGCTTGTTAAAATCTTTCAAGACCCCTGGGTGTTTAGATACCCTAGAGGTCCACAGCAAATCTCAATACTTCAAATGGTATGATTGGAGGTCGGATGTGACTTTTGGAATTTGAGGTCGTTGACATCGTCTTATGAAGTGCCGAACTCAATCTTGCTTGAGGTTCTAGCGGCTCATTAGGGGGCCGTACATTAGAAGGGTTACGCCACAAGATTGGCGCTATTTTCCTAGATGTTCTAGAATGGGCTACAGATTCCCTTCTGTTGGTCAGTTTGTGACATGCTAGACTATCTCTATCTAGCTCCCTCACAACCCCACCCTAACGCGTGAAGGATTCTTGTTTGTTGTTATGTTGTTTGGTGTAAGGGTTTTGGAAGATACCAAGAGGGATTACCCTGACCTTACGGCAAGGGAGTTCCTCCTCACCCACCTGCTACTGAGGCTCAAAGGTAACTTGTGCAACTTCCAGTCCCGTCGAGGACAAATGGTCGCCCACCTAGAGCCTCAATTCTCCTGCAATAAAGACTGAACTAAACAGTTTTTCTTCGTGTCCAGCAAGGGATGGGAGTTCCTCACTCCAAAAGTTGGTCAATAGTAGTTTCCAGTCTACACCGTTTGGGGGGTTGTTTCGGAGGATAGAGAGGTCCAGCAGGCCCCTTTAAGATGAGGCTCAGTTGGTTACCGTATATTCTTGGATGAATTCACACTCGAAGGAGATCCATATAGACCTTTACTGTCTGAAGGTAGTGTACGCTAGTATCTGGCCCCCTCAGCTTGCACTTGCTTTGAGGGTCTACGTATTCCAATGCAGTCCCCTATGCTTGAAGATCATAAGACCCTAGTCCACCGTTGGAAGGGAAGGAGAAGAAACCTCGGGTTGAGAAATCTAGCAGACTTGCCCTAGATACCTCCCCTAGGTTAGTCCTTGCAAGGAGGGCTGCCCGCTCTAGGCCTATCACGAGGGCCATTAGGTACTTCTTCTTCTACTGCTACTTGGTTAGGTCGTCTTCTACTTTAGTGGGATCTTTTTGCCTTCTACCCCGCCTTCTGCTTCTCAGACAACACCTTCTCCTTGGAAACACAGGGTGGTCTTCTTCTGGTGTAGTGAGACACCCCATGGGGGGCAACGTGCTTCTGGTTTGACGGGAGCTCCTTAGCCTAGTCTCCCCTCTCTAGTGTCCTCTTTGGTTCCATCTCCTACTTTTCCTAACAATGTGGAGAAGATCAAGATCCTCCATCGTGGTGAGGAAGAGGTGGAGATGACTTTCTTCTTCACTTTCTTGGACTTGCCACTGAGGGACTCCCACATCTTCACTCCTCTAGCTGAAGTGGACTTAGAGGTGATCCCTTTTCTTGAAACCGACCAACAAATTGGCATGGATATGTGGCTTCCAAATGTTGGAGCACTGTCTCCACCAAGTGGCAGTAGGGGCGACCACACTTTTGACATAGGTGGATCCAAGTCACCCTTTGGTTCCCGACATCAGTGAGGACAAGATCTCCCTTCATTAATTTGATGAGCCCTGGGGACATTTTGGTTGGAGGTGCTTTTGGAGGCAGTCCTTCTCTCCATGGTTAGGACTTTGGGCGATCACCAGTCCAACACCAAGTAGCCATTGGGAGACTTTGCGCTAGAAGCATGAGCTGGAGCGACCCTTGCCAACAGAGCCAAAGGCCAAGGAGGTTGCTCCTGAAGGGGGTGAGGTACCTTTGGCCTCGACACAACCACCTCCACGATCAACTCCAACCCACAGTAAGAAACCAGAATCCACCGAACCAACCCACCACATAACCACCTCCACAATCAACTCCATACCATGAACCTCCTCCACACTGCCACCATGCTACACTATGAAGCTCTCTTCGCCAAAACAGAGCACTGTCATAGGTCCTCTCCTCCACGCCAAAACTCCTCCCTACCACACAGCCACCTCCACACCGTGAGCCTCCTCCACTTTGCCACCATCCTGCATCGTGAAGCCCCTGTTTCTCTCTTTGCTAAAACAGAGGATTGTATAGGTCCTCTTGTAACAGCCCGCTAGAAATTTAATTGTGAAATTTCTATTAGCTTTAGGAACTTCGTGAAGACCCCTATAAGTTTGCACGAATCAATTAATCGTATAGGTTTTAGTCTAACTACATAGTCAGTGTTATTATTTACTATGGTATCTGAAATGTGTTTTTGATTATTGGAGATAGTTAGAAGTGTCAAAATGTCTTATGGTTTGTGCCATTAGAGTCGGAGGGTTATTTAAGATCTTATGGCTCAATAACACTTTTTCATATTTTCGGACGAAACGTCTGCTCAAAACTGTAGATATTATTGGATAAAAATATCTTGAACTAATTTTTGTAGATATTATTGGATAAAAATATTTTAAACTAATTTTGTGGATATTATTGGATAAAAATATTTTAAGCTAATTTCGTGGATATTATTGGGTAAGAGAGTCCTACACTTAACTCTCACTTTGGGTAAGAGAGTCTCACACTTAACTCTCACTTCGGGTAAGAGAGTCCTACACTTAACTCTCACTCCAGCCTCATCTCTTCCATATCTCATCCATAAGTATCTCCAGCCACCCCTTTCCACGAAATTATCTTCATTTACACTTTCTATTAAAAGAAAAACAGTTTCTGTTTTGAGAAAGTTTAACTCTTTGGTGGTCTAACCTATTCCAATGACTTTGATAATTTTATTGGAGGATCCTAAGCCTCTTATATACATGTTATATTATTATTTTGAAGATATTTGATGTTAGTTTCAAAGATATGAAATTTTATGCAAAGAGATATTCAGATAAGCCAAAGTGTGGATGTTCTTGGCTAAATTTATGTTTTGGTTAATTTTTAACCATATGATCTTGCATTAGAAGCTTATATATGTTTTAGGATATCTTTTTAAACCATGTGATGGTTTGGTTTGAAGATCACATATTTATAAGTCATAGATCAAAACAAGTTGGAAACTAAAATCAATAGAAATAGCATATGGGAATTTCGGCCCTATGTAGTTTTAATAGTTGTGATTAGTTTCAAATTTTTCTAAATTGATATTTGAATTGAGGATAAAATTTACATGATGCACGTAAATTTTGGTGACTTTTGGAGTTAGTATGCAAAATCCTTAAATTATGGGTAAAACGGTCATTTTCTTACATGCAGAGAGTCAAATAGAAATTTTACTTTTTAAGTTAGTATTTTCCATATTTCAATTTATTAGTGATTTAGTGCTAACTTTTAAAATCACTAATTACAGTTCCTCGTGATCACGCTTAAGGTTTTATAAGAAATGCGGAGGTCGAGGTAAGTTAGCTTTTAACTTACTAGCAGTCTACTGTGTATGTGTGCTAAGTAAAGGAACTACAGTGTATATATGTGTGTTAATATATATGTCATGCCATGCCAAGTTATCACGTAACTGTCTATTATACAGAATTTATTGTGTCATCAATTTTTATCTGTTACATAATATATTATGTCATGTATTACTGTACCTTATAAGTACGTCATGCTAAGTATGCCATCTATTACATGTATGTCAAGTCATTTAATATTCACTGTTGCAAGTATGTCATGTTAAATATGTTGTCTATTATATGTTATGCCATGTTACGAAATGTTTCTATCTCAAGTTGGTCATGTATTTCAAGTTATGTTCAAGTCACGTTATGTTACGTCAGGGATTCAGTCATTTCGTATTCCAGTCACGTTTCATCTTGAATACATTCAGTTTCGTGAGGTCCACAACATCTGTGGCACACGAAGTATGGGGTCACAGCAATTGTGACGCATATACTACGTGAGACACAATAATTGTGACACGTAGAATACATGGGGCCACAACAACTGTGGAGTATGTATTTACACGTAGAATACATGGGGCCACAACAACTGTGGAGTATGTATTTTTCATGTTAAGTCAAGTTCGTGTAGAATACATGGGGCCATAACAACTGTGGAGTATGTATTTATACGTAGAATACATGGGGCCACAACAACTGTGGAGTATGTATTTTTCATGTTAAGTCAAGTTTCCGAACAAGTTCATGATAAGTCAAGTTTCATATCATGTTCATGTTAATTCAAGTTTCAGAGCAAGTTCATGCTAAGTCAAGTTTCAGATTAAATTCATGTCAAGTCAAGTTCAGTTCATATTTCAGTTTAAGTTATGTCAATTATACTATATTGTACGCCAAGTTATGCTTTAATTACTTATGAATTTGATTATGCATTTATGCTTTTACTGTTATCCATGCATCATTAGTTTGTGTGGAAGTTTTTTTGTTAACTTACTGAGATTTGTAATCAAATCTCACTTTGGTAGTCCCAACTACCATTCCCCCCAAATGGTAGATCTTGTTACAAGACCTGAAGGAGAATCAGGAGCTGATCAACTAGACACAGTTGACTAAGCGACGGTGCGACATCAATGTTAATATAGTAGTTAACGTAAATTACTACTTGTACGATGGAGTTGCATCTCTAATATTTTTTGGATCATAATCATTTTGGACTAGTGTTGTGATCTTAATTGTTCAATGGGTCTTTATGTATGAAATATGTTTTAAGTATTTTGGATATTTTCAGTTTGGTGCATGGTATTGCTAAAGAAAAAAATTATCCGCTACAAATATTGCATAATATTAGATGCATGTTAGGAACATTGCATCTTATATGTCATGAACGGGAGCAGGTAACCTTGTGTTGCATGTCTCGACGCTTCAAATGTCCGTCCAATCCCAAACGGAATTTGGGGGCGTCACACCTCTCCTCCACACCAAAACTCCTCCCTACAACCATCGTCGACGCTAAACGGAAACCACCGGTTCTTCCCTAACGGAAAAACCCATTCGGTCATTGTCAACTTAGCTTGTGCCATCATGGACAACGTTGTAGCCTAGCCCCACTTCATGATCCCTTGAAGCCAATACCATCCTTCTATGGTAGCAACTGTAGTCGCGTTACTCCTCGTTCGACGTCCACCACCATGCAAAGAGGAAGTCGACCATCAACTGCCGCGATCTCCTCTAGCTCGAAATTTCTTCGTCGTGCACACCGCCTCAACCTAATGCTGACGCACCTAGCCTTGCTCTCTCAATGAACTCTCTCTCTCTCTCTCTCTCTCTCTCAAGCCGAGTTCTCTCTCAACTCACAGCTCCACCATTGTGCAGAAGCCTCTTTCGTCGATGTCGCCTCAGCTCAAATCATGGAGGCAAAATTAGTCTTTAGATTTCAAGTTTCAGTCTTCAAATGGAGGGAGAAGATGAAAACACACCATTTGATGAAAATGAAATCAGCTTTCCACTCCAGACATCCCAAAATCTCTATTCCAATGAAATGTGCCATTTCATTTTCCACATCAACATCAGTGTGCAATTTGGTACGGGAGGTCGCCTGAAAGAAGAGTTTTCCTAAAACTTAACAGCTACTCTCCTCTTTTGTGTCTAATATATTCGATCAACTATAATTTTTTAACACAAAATAAAAAAATAAAAAATAAAATCATTCATTTATTCATTAAATACTTTAATAATTTAAAAAAATGATCTATTTATCTATTAAACATAATAACTAGTATCAAAGATATTTATATTTTTATCTTTTAATATTTATAATAAATAAAAACATAATAAGTGTGAGGACATTTTAATTTTTTGATCTGAAATCTCTTTAAATTTATTTTTAGTAAATTTTGACAAAAATTAACTAAAAGAATAAAATAACACGTGGCTATCCAAATTAAGGGGACAATACCTCTTTAAATTTACAAAAATGTTAGTCCTACCAACATTTGGGTCTCGATACATTTCTTTTTTATTTAATGATTAAGAAAATATTTTTTAATAATATTGTGAATTTTTGTTTTGAAAGAAATATTTAAAAATATAAAAAAATGAAAAAAAAAAAACCTTACTACTTTTTGTCGGTAGATGTAGCACGGCTGTTAAATTTATCTGTACTTGCCAACGTATACCCCAAGAATACGACCTGTGAGCCCCACTAATCCTGCATCTCTCATCCCAAACGTCGATGAGCTTATCTTATCACCAATTTATAGTCTACATGTAGTGAGAAAATTGCAGAAAAACACATACGTAGAATATTTTTCAAAACATAATGGTTTACGTCAAGTCTACTTCCTCCATCATTCCGAGCAACCCTACCCCGGGTGGCGTATTACGGTTATCTGAGTGTGATCAACGAATCCAATGGACTCATATACCTCTCATCTTTATTTACAAAGCCACCGGCGACAACAACGAGAAAACAAAAGCAATAGAGACTTTGGAAGACTCCCTAAGTCGTGTATTGGTTCCCTTTTATCCACTAGCTGGTCGACGACACTGGATTCATGGTGGCCGACTGGAACTCCATTGCAATGCCAAGTTTGTGCAGTTACTGGAAGCTTAATCAGAAACTTGATGAACTTGGCGTCTTTGCGCCAATGAATTTGTTGTACATGAATATGATGCCATTTTGTCTGCTGGATGTTTGAGGCTTTTTAAATCTATGAATGATTTTTCTCTACATATTTTGGAACAAGAAGTTTTTTCACTTTAAATCTTAACTCTATATTTTCAGCCTGCATTTGATTAAGTAACAATCTAGTCTACATGAAAATCAGAGTATTGTTATAAAACTTAATTAAATCTATTTTCACTACAAGAAAAATGGACAATTGCGACCAATTAATAGCAACGAAAAGAGTATTAGCAATCAATTTTAGTTGCTAATACTCTTTTCGTTGCTATTAATTGGTCGCAAAAGCCTCTCACAATATCACGGGAGATATAAAAAATTTATCAATTCACTGTTGAAGTCCTTCTTGGTACAGGTTTGGTGGTTACGCATATTGGTTCTTTAGCATTACCCACACCCAAAAAAATCTTTCATTTACATGATACTTTATGCGTCCCCAATATTCACAAAAATCTCATTTCCATTCATCATTTCACCAAGGAAAATGATGTTTTTCTTGAATTTCACCCATTTTTTTCCTTGTGAAAGGCACGATCCACGGGGGTGATACTACTAAGAGGTGCGTGTGAGAATGACGTCTACATCTTTCCCAACTCAATGGTGGCTCCTTCTACTTCCAAAATGGTTGCTTATGTGCATGAACAGACTTCAATCGACGGGTGGCACAAGTATCATGGACACCCATCGATTAAAGTTGTTCAAAATCTTGTTAATCTTTTTTCCCTTCCTCTCACAGCAAATAAATTACCATTGCCATGTACTTCTTGTTCAATCAATAAAGCACATCAACAACCATTTGGCTCTACAAGTTTTCAAAGTCATTCTCCCCTTGAAATTATTTACAGTGATGTTTGGGGTCCCGTGCACGTTACCGATTTAAATGGTGAATGTTATTATCTTATTTTTGTGGATCATTACACCAAATATATATGGTTTTACCCAATGTCCACAAAATCTCTTGTTTCTACAATCTTTCCACAGTTTAAATTACTTGTTGAAACAAGATTCAAGTGTTCCATAAAAAGCTTGTACTTGGACAATGGTGGCGAATTTTTGAGTTTAAAAAAATATTTTTCCAATCATGGCATAAGCCACTACACCACCACCTCCTATACCCCCTAACAAAATGGTGTTTCCGAAAGACGTCACCGTCATCTTGTCGAGACGGGTCTCACCTTGCTTCATGATGCTTCTTTACCTCTTTCTTATTGGCCCCATGCCTTCCAAACAGCCACTTATCTCATAAATCGCCAACCAACCCCTCTTCTTAAAAGCAAGTCTCCATTTGAGGTTCTTTTTGGTCAACGACCAAATTATCTCAAATTGAAAAAATTTGGTTGTCTATGCTACCCTCTCACAAGGCCATACAATACCCATAAATTACAACCAAAATCAATTCCTTGTATTTTTCTTGGCTATTCCCAAACACAGAATGCCTATAAATGCATGGATCCATTAACGGATCGGCTGTATATTTCACGGCATGTGACTTTTGACGAACTGCAAAGCCCATCCCTTCCAAATACCACGCACGGCCCACGCTCCACACCAAGCCAATATGCCGAAACCCACTTATTTTCCTCTGCTCCTCACTTTTTTCTTCAGCAGAACCCGTGCCCTAATTTCCTCTCCCCTGCTCCTTCCATTCCTACACCTCCATCTCGTTCCGATAGCTCCTCATAGCCACTGCCGAGCTTGAAACCTGCAGCTGCCATTCCTGCGCCACCTCCAGGTATATCCCCCTTTATCTCTCCTTCTTTTCACTGTGAATCGCATGACAATACTTGTGATATGAATCTGAAATTAGATGTTGGTGTACATATGACTGTTCCGCATGATTCTCTTTCAAATCAACTTGCATCTAGTTTAATTCCTGATTCACAATCTCCTGTGCACATTGAATCCACTTCCCACTGAACCCATTCCATGACTACTAGATCTATGAACAACATCTTTAAACCCAAGCAATTATACACCGTGTCTAAGCACTCTCTTCCATTACCTCTAGAACCAACATGTGTGACTCAAGCTGTATCTCACCCTGAATGGCGTGAAGCCATGTCTAGTGAATTGACTGCTCTCATGCGGCATGGTACTTGGGATTTAATTCCTCCACCCATTAATTGTCATCCAGTGGGTTGTGAGTGGGTGTTTAGAGTTAAAGGAAAGCAGCTAGCTCAGTTGATAAATTTAAAGCCCGGCTTGTTGCCAAGGGCAATAATAAGCAACCTGGAGTTGATTATAACGAAACCTTTAGTCCAGTGGTTAAACCAGCCACCATAAGGACAATGCTGAGCATTGCAGTCATGAATGGGTGGCCCTTGAAACAAATGGACGTAAACAATGTTTCATGGAAATCTGACTGAAACTGTGTACATGATGCAACCTTCGGGTTTCAAAGATTTGTCTCGACCTGATTATGTGTGCCGGCTAAGGAAAGAAATTTATGGTCTCAAACAAGTCCCAAGGGCTGGTATTTAGCATTAAAAATTGCTCTTCTAACACTCGGGTTCCAAAATTCTAAAGCTGATTCCTCTCTTTTTGTTTATTGTCATGATTCCATTATGTGCTATTTCTTGTTTATGTTGATGATTTAGTCATTATGGGTAATGACAAGAAGTTTGTAGCTCATGTTGTTGCCAAACTTGGTGACCAACTTTCTTTGAAAGATATGGGTTTCTCTCCCAACATAAGTATTTTCGTGAGATCTTGGAGAATATACACATGGCTGGTGCAAAGGATGTCTCTACCCCGCTGTCAACCAATCAATCTCTTCACTTGGTAGATGGCACGACTGCTGTGAATAGCACAGAGTATAGGCGTGTTATTGGCAGCTTACAATACCTTTCTCTTACTCGGCCCTACATTTCTTTCGCCATTAATAAGCTTTCTCAATTTATGCACAAGCCAACAGTCACTCATTGGACTGCTACTAAGAGACATTTTCGATATCTCAAGAAGACAATCTTTCACGGTATTCACCTCAAGTCAGCTGCAACACCATGCTTAACAACCTACACTGATGCAGACTGGGCTGGAAACATTGATGATCGAACGTCCACATCAGCTTACATAACATTTCTGGGTTGCAATCCCATCTCATGGAGTTAAAAAAAAAACAATGAGTTGTTGCTCGGTCCACCACGGAAGCAGAATATCGAGCTCTGGCCAATGGTGCATCAGAAACAATGTGGTTACTTGCCCTTCTTCAAGAACTGGGTTTTTCATTAAAGGTGCCACCTTCTCTTCTATGTGACAATCTTGGAGTGACTCATCTCAACTTCAGTCCGGTCTAACATTCAAGAATGAAACATATTCAAATTGATCTTCATTTTGTACGTGATCAAGTTCAGAAAGGTGCACTTAAAGTGAGTCATGTTCATACTCAAGATCAATTGGCTGATATACTAACTAAGCCACTGTCCCGGGAATGCATAGAATTTCTAAGAGCCAAAATTGGTCTTGCCGATGGAAGCTCAATTTTGCAAGGGCGTATTAAGGAAAGTGACACAAGACAAGAATAAGATTCAAATTCAACAACAAATCTGGAAGTGATTTGCAGCAATCATCAAGCCGAGAATCATGGCCTGCAATTGATGTAGTTGTTTTATTTTTAGTAAGGCAAATCTGTAACCGATGTACATGATATTTCCTTAGCTGTACAAATTCCTTAGATAGATTTGTAAACATCTGTATAAAGAGTTACTAAACAGATCAATACAAGTGGGTTGACATTTCCATTGTGAGCTTTAGAATATTTACTTCTCTACAGGCTTGAGGAACGAAAGGGCATATGCAACAATCGTCGATGTATTCAAGGTTGGTCTAGAAAAAGAAGTAGGTGCGGGGGCAAGATGCAAATTCGAACTCGAGTTGAAAAACTGACCCTTCAGTTTAGTGATGAGAATGAGGAGATTCCTGACACTTGCTAGGACCAATCTCAGTAATATTCGGTAGGTTCTGAATGTGTGGGGCGTTTAGATAGTGAAATTGTTCCATCTCATCTCATCATTATAAATTTTTTAAATTTTCACATAAAATATAATAAACAATTCAACTTTTTCAAATCTTAATACAATAATAATAGGAAAATGCTAATTATACTTATGAAAAACTTACAAAAAATTTATTTCTCCACATGTAAGTAAAACTGCATATAGCACTACTCATAATAACATTAAAAAAATAATATTTTAACAATATTTTTTTTAACTTTTTACTTTCATCTAAAATCATCTCACTATCCAAACCGCATCTTAAAAATTCCAATGAACCTAAAAAAAAAACTCAATATCTCACCCCAATACAAGAAACATAAATTCCCTGTATAGAAAATTGAAATAAACCTAGCATATATTTATTGTAGAACACATCAATAATGTAGAGAATGAGAGACTACGGATGAGAGTACTTGTATTCTTTCCGAGATGAGTTATGCTATACAACTACTTACTGTACCGTAACCTCCCCACACCAGTTGATCTGTATTTTATTTTTCTGTTTTTTTTTTTAAATGAAACACTCTTTTGAGTAGAATTAATAGTTAAAATCAAAATACAATTCCCCCTAACCCCCAAGCACCCTGCGTTCCACCCCTCCCTAGCCGCCGCCCCCTCCAAAAAAGAAAAAAAGCTTGGTTCTCTTTTGCATGTGCGCACATGTGTGTTAATGAATTGACAAAATTAGCTCGAATCTTTCATTGCTCTGTCCACAATTCATAAATCAAAATTGGAATTTTTCTCTCTCAACGACCTCCTCCACCATCGATGGGACGACCTCTTCCATCATCGCAGTGCTCTTCTCCTCCACCATTGCTGGCCTCCTCCACAGCTAAGGAATTTACAACTTGAAATCAGAAAAATCAGATTGTTCTTAAACCCGAAGTGCTATTCTCTGGGCATTTATGGTTTGTGGTTGTTCTGGGTTGGTTGTGTTTTTTTTTTTTTTTTTCATCAATTTGGTTGCTTTTTAGACTTTGATTCACAATCGTTCTAGGAGGTTGTTCTAGGTGCTTTTTTTTTTCTTTAAAATCATTCTGGGTGCATAAATAATTTCTATGGATAGAATAGAATTTTGTCCAAAATAAGATATGGAATAAGGTGGTGATATTTGATCACATGGTAGTTGGATTACGATTATGAACTAGAAGAAATCAAGCATCCATTGTGAATTTCTCCAACAACTTCACTTGGTCTAGAATGGAAGAACTTCCAACAATATTTTTGAGTATACTGCCAAAAGAACCACATCACCAACAACTTCTACAAACTCAAGTGATTCATGCCTTCAAATCAAAGATTTAAGCTAGAGGAATTTTGAGCGACTTCACTTGGTCTGGAATGGAAGCAAGTTTGGATTCAGTCTAATGATACAAGAGTCTCAGGCTGAAGTAGAAGGGGGGACAACAAGTGCGAGATGACGAAGGTAGTGCTCTTCTCAGTCATTCAAAGGGGCGATGGCAAAGGAGAAGGGGCAACGTTGAAGGGAGTCCCAGCGGGCAACGGCAAACGGCGAGTGGCAAACTGGCTTGGGGAATCGAAGGGGGGCTGCGAAAGAGCTTAGGACTTATTCAATCAAAGGGGCCAGACTTATTTCTTCACTTAAATGAAACGAATCGTTTTGTTTAAGTGAGGTCTGCGTAGCAGTCCCCGTTCAAAGACTGCAAATAGAATTTTTCTTCTCGAATCTATTATGTAACGCCTCGCTCCTAGAAGACCGGAGAGTTAACTCTTATTACTTAATATCAACTTCAATATCATAACTATAAAATTCAGAAAACTCCATAAAATAATAATTTATTTACTCAATCTAAATATCCATATTCCTTCATAAGGACAACAAAGAACTTCTCAATAACATAAATTAAAAACTCTCAAAAGACTCAAAAATATCCTTAACTCATCAAATCAAAATTTTTGAAAATAAATCAATTTACTAACTTCGACTCTCAAATAAGCACTTGTACCCCGGACACTTATTTCACTACGATCATCACACCTTACTAACACTTCCTACTCTTGATCTCCAACTGAACCATCAAAATTATCTAAAAAATATTTGGAGATAAGAGGTGAGTTATCAACAATTCAGTAAGTAAAGAACATATACTAATGTACAAACATGAGCATATTCTTATTCAAAGCATAGAGTTCAGGATGCAGAATAAAAATATTTATACTTTCAAAATGCAGAATCAGAACATATTATCAAACTATCAGAGCGAAAGTTTCAGAAAATATTCTTATTCAAAGTTCCTTTGGTACAGCATAATTGAAACATCACATCATAATAGAATTCCATATTTAACCCCAGTGATAGGGTTGTGCAAATCTTGGCGGCCAATCGAGCAAAAATAGAATGTGAATCTTCCCCTTATTATTTTCGGAACCCCGAGTGTGCACATAGAAATGACCATGCAGAAAACCACTTTGCTTCCAAAGTAGGTGCACTGGAAACAGAAAAGTTGTTACCAATCCAAATAGAGGCTACAGTTTTACACCCGTGGTAAGGTTAAAACGGAACAAAAACAAAAACAGAATGTTATGCCAGAAGTTTTCAGAAATCACATTATATCGTATCAGAGTACAGAACATCTTCAAAACAGAACAAAATTAGATCACAAAAATATAATTTATGCACAAAATTTCATATTCGATCAATTTTGCACAATTCAGAAACAAAATGCTAAAATAGCTCATGTCTACACCAGTTATCCCAGAAAATACCTTATTCTTTTACAAAATTTCATAAGTAATGCAAAACAAATAACTAAGGTGTTTCAAAATTATTTTCATAACAAAACATACATATTTTTTCAAAATCAATCTCAATTCATTTCTTTATGCAAAGTTTAGCATAGGAACTCCACTTACTTAAATTTCTTAGCTTATCAGAATTCCTTCACAATAGTATTGAACGAAAATCCAATGTCACCGGCTATAAAATAATCATGTAGTTTTCATAAATTTTCGATCTAACATGTATCTCAATATTAAAACCTGGAATACTAAGAACCACCTTATCTTTATTCTTTCAAATTCAAAGCGCTCAAAATCCTAAATTATCATCATTTTTCAATACCATCAATATTCATTTAATATATCTAACTCGAAAATCAACTCAGACACCAATCTCCTTCGTAACAAAAAATAAAATAAAAACTCAACTTGGTAAATAATGGAACCCCCATAATAAATTAAAAACACGAGTGCAAGATGATTTAGACTCTGAGCCCGACCCAAAAACATTTTCACAAGAGCAAAAAGAGAACCAAGTACGTAACCGACCCAAAACCGAACCATATAAACACGAGTCCAAAACATTTGATTTTCAAAAAAATCACTTAACGTTTCACGGTGGCTTTATGGCTGAGGAAAGCTGCGACCCCAGTGCCACACCTGTGCTTGTTGGAGAGAACCTGGAGGCACTGGTTGTGAAACTGTGCCTCTCCCTGGCATGGCTTCGGCTTGGCTGTACAAGTAGTGGGACTGTGGTGCAGGGTGGTGGAGTGAGGCAGAAGAGGTGATGGTGGTTTGCGGGAAGGCCGTGAGGGTGCAACCTCGGGGGTGGCTGGCTACTGTTTCGCATGGACAAAGGCTACCTCAAGGGTTGCAGCGAGGGAGGACTTTGGCAGAGGCTGGCGGCAGTGGCAGTTTCTAATATGCAAGGGAAGAAACGTGCATGCAGTGTAAACGGACGTGAAGTCGTGCATGAGGTGGAGTCTATAGGGGCTGCGAGGGATCTCGGGCAACACGTGAAAATAAAGTGATTAAATAAATAAATAAATAAGAAAATAAATAAATGGGCTGTTTCCTAAATTTTGCACTTCGACTTAAACTCAAAACAAAAAAAAAAAAAAAACCGAATTTGCTCAAAAAAAGTTATCTCTGCTTATAAAATTTTTTTTAACCTAAATAACAAAGTGGAATGAAATCTTAATTTTTTTCTAAAAAAACAAAAGAAATATTTTAAGCCCATAATCTATTAAAAAAAAGTTGAAAACAGCTTGACACTAGACTCAGATGTTACATGTGTTGCGCCTCCAGCCTATCCAAAAATCACACAAGACGATATTTAAGTGGTTCAGCAAATTACCTATGTCTACTGGAGCCTCTTTTATAGAATTTGTACGAGATTTACAAAACACTCTATAAAATTCTATTTCTTTCTCACGTCCCTCTTTCTCTCTTCACCCACTGCCCTTGATCTCTCACCGCAGTGAGTATAATTTAATCTTCACAAATCGCCTCCTTTTATAGGAGAAACCATGAGGGACAAAACATAACAATTTTCAAGTCTTCTTTCGGTGCAGCTTGATTAAGAGCTCTCTTGGTCAATATTTACTGCCACAAAGAATATGGTGGATGGGCAGATGGTTGGTAGATGGGTGGGTGGCTGTAAATCCACCAACCATTTCACACTTGGGCATTTCACACTTGGGTTGATTTCAACAATCACCCCCTCCACCCAAGTGTGCCATACTAGAATGCTACAAATGGTTGCATCCTTCAAACGATTGCACTCCCTCATTGGAATGCTTGTTAACCATGAGAGATTTCCGCTATCAAATGCATCTGCAGGTACGTCTTCAAATGGATGTCCAAATGCCTCTCCAAATGCATCTTCAAATGCATTTGCATCGTCTACATCCACGGAGCTTGTAAGGGATTTTCTTCAGAGGAGATTTACAAGTACTTTATTGCACAATCTCAACTCTCTAGGATTCTTCTTTCGTTCGAGTCCATGAGTTCGCACTCATGCACACCTTGAGCGAACTGAGCTTCACTCGAGCCACAGTCGAGGGAACAACCTGTCTGGTGCCTTTACAACTTTCAAACCAGGCTCCATAATCCTACAATCACACCAATCTCCAACTTAGAGACTGGTTCTCAACATGCTAGCCTCTATCTCCAGCATGATCCCTTATCATCTATACAATTTTACAGCTCATGTCTTCAACTTAGAAGACTAACTAAAGTGATGCATAACTTTAGTTCATCACGTACAGTGCCCTTAATCAACACATATATACAGGGCAACACATCTCCCACTGCACTGGGAATTAACGGTCTCGCACGAACCTTGACACATATCAGAGAACCTGTTGTTGAGGTCTCCATCTCTGATCTGGGCGATTGACCCCTCATCTTGCTGCTAACATATCCTGTCTTCAGTCGATGTGCCCATCTTGTGTGCAGTCTCTGCTAACTTCGACTTGCATAATCTCCATTCTTGCAAGATTTTTTTTTTCTTCACATCGTAGTTCACTACCTTCATTCAGCAGGATATAGTTTAAGGAAGTAACCACCATGGAAGTCTGATCGTCTTGGCAGTCATGCAATCATAAACTTTAGGTGTAGATATCCCTGGAACATCTGACGTTTTGTTCCCATCTCTCACACCTTTGCTTCATGTCGTGGTTTAGGGAGATTTCTTCAGGTTTAGATGAGGAAAAGTAAAACTGAGTTCCTTTTACTTCCTCATCTAATTCACACGACCATTACCACGAACCAAGACCAATGAATCATTCGTGACCTTCCATGTCTTTTTGAGAAAACACTACTGAATGACTGCTATCTTCAAGCTGTCTTTAATAGCATTGTGCACTGCAAGAAATGCAACGCCATGTATTTCTTCAGTCACCATATTCACAGCATCATTCTCAATTTTCTCCTGATTTTAGCAGTCTCTTGTGGCCTGTCTTGCCACAATTTCTAGCGAGTCATCTGTTGTCCAGATCTTGACTTGCCTCTGTCCTTACTATCAACATTCAGGACCAACAACTCGAGATCTTGCCAGAATCTCTTCTGCACACCTCCTCATCTAGGATAAGATCTCTTACATTGAGAAACTTCAACTTCGACTTCTTTGCAGAATTACTCATAACCATTCTCATGACCTCCCAACCTTTTGACCACAACATCAAATGCTATTGGGTAACAATAGTACCTTCTGCCTTTTCTGAAGTTGAACTGTTTCTTCATCTGCACTTTGTTATTCGCAATTGGCTTTTCAAAGAAAGCCACAATGAGATCTGTTGCGGTTCTCCTCTTAATAACATTATGCTCCATGAGTTGTATGACTGCCAAAATCTGCTGATATAACAAGTTAATCAGCATCGTCCAATGATCTGAAGTTTGCTCCTTAAACTTCACGATCCCAACTGGCTTAAATTAAGCCCAAACAAACTGAGTCCAGCAACATTGGACTCCAACTGGCTGACATCAAGCCCCAAAATCAATGAGTCTGGCACGACTCCAACTGGCTGCGATCAAGCCAAAAAACAAATGAGTCCGTCACGACTCTGACCGGCTACGATCAAGCCCACAACTGATCTGCAACTATGAACAGTTTAGATCGAAAGTATAGATGGCGAATCTCAACATTCACACCGTACCGATAAGTTCAGAATGATCCAAATAGTTTGTCAGCACTATTTGATCATCGCGATAGAACTCCAACTTGCATAGATCTAGCCCAAAATGATCTGCAACGTGTGGACGGTTTAGATCGAATGTACCGATAGCGAATCACAACATTCCCACCGTACGGATGAGTCCGAAATGATCCAAATAGTTGGAAATCACTATTTGATCGTTGAAATCGGACTCTGAATGACTTAGATCTAGCCCAACAAAAATCTGAAAAATGGACGGTCCAGATCGTCTGGCATGTGGGATGCACGCGCTACGTAGGGCGTCTGGCCGGCCCGTGGGAGCTTGGATCACACGTGCTTCAGCTCTGTGTGCGTGTGGGGAGCGCGTGAGAGCGCATGGGCGCGTGTCCGACATGCGTCTTCCTCCTCTGGAGCGCTTGGGGGCACGTGGAAGCATGTGGATCAGTCGTCTTCAACCTCCGATGCGCGTGGGGGAGCGTGAATTTTAGCAGATGCACGCGCTGATCTTCTAGGGGCGCGTGTGGGCTCTTCCGACCTCCGTTTTCAATTCCGTTTGCGGCAACGGATTCGTCTCGACTCGAGGAACACCCTGGAGTTGTCAAAAATTGATTTTGAGCAACTTGAATTTTTGGACAGCTCGAACCAGAGCTCTGATACCAATTGTTGCGCCTCCAGCTTGTCCAAAAATCACACAAGACGATATTTAAGTGGTTCAGCAAACTGCCTACGTCCACTGGAGTCTCTTTTATAGAATTTGTACGAGATTTACAAAACACTCTACAAAATTCTATTTCTCTCCACGTCCATCTTTCTCTCTTCACCCACTGCTCTTGATCTCTCACCGCAGTGAGGATAATTTAATCTTCACAAATCGTCTCCTTTTATAGGAGAAACCATGGGAGACAAAATATAACAATTTTTAAGTCTTCTTTCGGTGTAGCTTGATCAAGAGCTCTCTTGGTCAATATTTGATGCCACAAAGAATACGGTGGATGGGCAAATGGTTGGTGGATAGGTGGGTGGCTGTAAATCGACCAACCATTTCACACTTGGGCATTTCACACTTGGGTTGATTTCAACAACATGTTACACTGGACTCGGATATTTTAGGCCAAAAAAACATTTCAATGTTGCCAACCTTGGATGTTTATACAAAATATGAGCACATGCTTTCGAACATATCTTAAACATATCTCCTTTGTCATCGGTGAAAATCTCAACACTATAGAATAAGCTTAACTGCAACTCAATGGCTCAAAAGTGTATGATTGGCAATTTGTAGAAGATGACGATGACTATAGATAAATAAAAAGGAGAGGGTTGCGGCTAATAGAGAAAGAAATAGAGAGAAGGTTGCGGGATGATGGAGAGAGAGTGAGAAATTAGAGAAATCATATATAGCAGAGTTTTTCGTCAGTTTAAAAGCAAAAGCAATCCAGGGACAAAAACATAACTATGTAACAAGTTAAGTATAAACTGACTTAACTGCAAAATTAACAGAAAAGAAAAAATTACTGTATAGTTAAAAAGCCATTTATATAATAGAATTGATATCATTTTTGTGAGCATCATTTAAACTATACCCATGACGTCTTCTCGATCTATAATGATTGCATTACATTATTATTAGGTGATCAAGACACCCGTATACTTTATTCGTTTCTTGGATTTGTTGCATTCAATGTACGTTTTTAATTGGTTTTAATTAAAGTTCCACATGCATGGTTTTATAACGAATATATTTGGTCAACTTAATGAAATCATTTTGGCCTGATAATCAAATTGAATATAAATTTAAAAAATAACATCAAATCCAAATTCCAAGGAAGATCGATGCAAATACTTCTCATATTAAATTTTACAGAAAATCTACACAGCAATCTCACACTATTTTACACCATTGAAAATTATAAATTTACTATTTTACCATCTTTTATTTTACACTAGTATGTTAAGTGTAGGGCTGTGTGTAGCAGTGCTCTAAATTTTATATATTATCTCTAATGGAAAATAGAGTAGCATCCGAAGTTTTTGATCCATGTGCTTCGGCTTGGGGCAACTCTGGGATGGCCTGGAATGGAGTTTTCACTACAAGAAATTTAATTTTTAGGGACGAAATTAATTTCGTCCCTAAAAGTACTTTTCTGAGATGAAATTTTAATTTCGTCTCAAAACATGGAAAACCTTATAAATCCGTTCGAACTAAAAAAAATTAGTTCGAACTTGAGATTCTGAGACGAATTAGGTCGTCTCCAAAAATCTATGCCGTTCGAACTAATTAAATTTAATTCGAACAGAAAATTAATTAATTCGAATGCAATATTATTTGTTCGAATTAGTATTAACGTGTTCGAACGGTATTATTTAATTGAAAAGATATATTGTTAAAATTGTAAGAATACATATTTTTTCTATTAATTTTTTATCATTTCCAAAGTAAATAAAAAGTTCTATATATTATATATTATGATTTACAATGAATTAAAATATTTACAAATTCATAAATAATTAATTTTATGTAATTAATTTAAAAATATTTTAGTTAACTAAATATTAATTTAAAGATAGTGTCATTTTTTCAATTATCGTGAACACTAAGTATAATGAGAAGAAATGTGTTATTAACAATAAAGAGGCTAGCAAACACTAAAAATAAAAACTATACTGCATTAATTACATTCCAAAATGAGTTAGACATTCTATACAATATAAAAAAGTAAAAAAATTACTAACAATATTTATTTATTATATAAATCAAAATCCTCCTGTAAAGTTTGCAACCGTCCTTCTAGGTCCTTAAGCTTCTCCATCATGGGCTGAATGAAGTCCCTCAATAAAATGTCGCGGTGGTCCGCCAATATAGCTCGTACCTCATCTGGAGTAGCCCCAGCAGGGTGTCTCTCAATAGGGGCAGCAGCAGTAGAAGCTGGATCAGTAGGCGGAGGCTGATCCTGTAGGACTGGACGAGTCTTCGACAAGTGACCCTTGCTCTTACTGAATGTGATCTTGTTAACGGGCCCCATCTGTGGCGACCTCCGCTCAGTCAAAGTCACTGCAACCCCTGAATGGAGTAAGAGGTTAGATATCAAAAGCGCAAATGGTAGACTACCTCCACCCGAATAGCGTGACTCTGTGCGAATGCGGAGGAAGAAATATAATGCCAGATCAATCGGCTCCCCCTGTGCTAACCGTAACAAAAATCTGGCCCGCTCGATCCCGAAATCAGTCTTGTGTTTTTTCGGATCAATGTTATACCCAACAATCAAATTAAGCATTCTGAAAAATGCTATACAGTCGGCCTGTCGGATCACTTTACCGCCATCATATGGAGGAGCCTCAGGGTCTCGCACTAGGTCACGAACCTGATCGTCTGTGAGACCATCATCAGGTACCTCATCACCGCTCTCGCTATCATCCGAGCTAGCATCCAGCTCTGCGGTCTGTCTATCCGGCACTGGCGATGAGGATGCGACTGTAGTGTCCTCTCCAGATGGTGCAGTCGCTGATCTCGCTGCTGCTGCTGCAAGATAGGCACCGGGCTCTCGCCGCAAATCTAGGAACTCAGCAATAACGCGAGGAGAGAATATAATACTCACTCCCCGGACTACTAAGTTATAGCATAGAGCATCACCAGGCTGCTCACCCATGGCACGGTAAAACTCACCGACCATCTCAGGATATGCTGTGCCCCTCTGTTGACAGATCGGGGTCCATCCACGATCGGTGATGATGTCATGTATGCTCCGCCCCTCCCAAGTGAGGTCACGGAAGTCACCTAAAATGATCTCCCGCTCAACTAGTATAGGCCTGACGGCCGGCTGAGAAGGAGATGCGGAGGTACTTTCTACTGTCTGGGGTCTGGAACGTTTTCTTCCGCTGCTGCTTGCCATTAGTATACTGTTGATGTATAAAAGATATATGTGATCTAATTAAAGTGAATTAGAGGAATGATGATATTGTGCTATCATGGTTGACAACTGCTTATTCGAATGGCCTTTAATTCCATTCGAATTAAATTATATTCATTCGAATGAAATTTAAATTCATTCGAATGAACATAATTTTCATTCGAATGACCTCAGATATGTCCATTCGAATTAGCCTAAAATCCATTCGAATAAAATTATATTCCATTCGAATTAACATAAATTTAATTCGAATGGACTTGACTTCAATTCGAACGAAATTTGTATTCATTCGAACGGACCTGAGCCAAACAGACATGGCTGAGTCGACTCAGAACCGAACCGACACATTCATTTTTATGAAGGAATCCAATATTTTAATCGGTAGAAATGATTTAGGAGTAAATCCCTATCATTTCTACCGATTATAGTTGTGTCATTTGCCCCCAAAACAACAAAATGGGATTGATTCAAAATCTGACCCCCCCAAAACTAACTAAAAAAATTATAAAAATAATTAACATTTAACCCATACCTCTTGTTCTAGGAGATTTGAGGAGTTGGTCGGAGTTGGTGGCGGCGTTGTGGCTGCTAACGGCGGAGGAAATCGAAAAGTTCGAATGAGAGGAGGCACGAAATCTCCTGGGGAAGAAACTGGTTCGCGGCTTAAATAACGTGATTTCGTTCGAACGGAAGTATAATTAGTTCGAACTAAAAGGGTATAAGTTCGAACTAGAAGGGTATAAGTTCGAATGAATTATATAATACTTCATAAAAATATATATATAAGTACAAGAGGTAAAACAATTGAGAAGTATTAGTAATAATAGTATATAATACAGAGTATACTAGTACTAATGGCCAAATTTCTCACTAGTATATATAATAATATATATTAGATAACTATATATCGATAGTATAGAGTTTTATACTAGTTACTTATATATATTGTAAGTATCTAGTATATATATATGTAATAGTATATATATTATGGATTAGATGAGTATAAAATAGTATTGTCTAAAGTATTGCATTATAAAGTAAATATAGTAAGTATATAGTAAAACATTGCATTAATTATACTAGTATAAAAAACATATTTCTAATATGTTTAGTTTGTATATTAATAATAAACCAAGTACTTGGACTATATTATAAAATATTACAGTATTATTAGTTTTCATATTTTGATGGTATCTATACTTTAATATCACTTAGTATTATACTATTAGTGATACTTAGTATTATACTTATAGTGATACTAACTTATAAGTATAACACTATTAGTGATTGTAAATAAAATATTATACTATTTTAAATACTTAATATTATAGATTGATAAGAAACTTAGTATTATGATATTAGTGACACTTAGTATTATATAGTCTATATAATTTTTACATATACACATAATAATATTGGGTGTATTATGTGTATAGTTATATATTTATCTAATTATCTGTTCGAACTAATATAATATTAGTTCGAATAGAGATAATTCATGTTCGAATGAATTTTTTTTGTTTGGAGGGAAAATTCGCGCCAAGTTATCAGTATATGCTGGAGAATATTCCTTTTTCTGTTCGAACTGGAAAAATATTAATTCGAACGCGAAAAAATTGTGGGAAAAATTAGCGGTATTTGGACTTTCGCGTTCGAACTGATTAAAATTTAGTTCGAACTGAAATGCACATATTATTAATCCGATCCTTTCACTTCATTTTTCACTCGGATTGAAGATTGAGAAAAGGAGAGAGAGCGTGGCAGAGGCTGTGAGAGAGTGTTGTGGAGAGAGAGAGCTTGAAAGCGTTGAGAGAGAAGAGATTCTTGAGAGAGAAAGGAGAAGGACAAGAGGTAAGTTGTGTTTTTTTGTATTTTTCATTCCGATTTTCGTTTACAAATATCTATAGAGTTTTTGCATTTATTTGTTGGGATAGAACAACAGTTTAATGTGTTTTATGTATATATAGGTATTGTGGATTGACTAAAGTTTGAATTGCTAGTACAAGAGGTAAGTTTTATTAGTTTTCTAAGTTTTTTAATAATCATATTTAGAGATATTCATGATGTTTTGAGTTTGTTGTATTGAAATATGGCATCATGAATGCAGAAATTGTGTTTTGTTTATCAGTTTTGTGCTCTGTTTCGTGACTGGTTTCTGGGTTGGTTTAATTCGAACGCTCTGAATACCGTTCGAATTAATTTTTATTTGTTCGAACAGAATATAACTTCACCAGCGTTCCATTCGAACTTATAGAGTGTTTGTTCGAACAGTATCACAGAATTAAATACTTATTATTTGCAGTGATAATTAAATAGCTTAATACTCCAAATATAATAATAAGATATTTAATTAAAAAATTATAATTAAATATGTGAAGATATTTGAGTACTCAAGTAATAAGATGATTAATACTTAATGTATAATTAATTATATCTAAGTACACTAATTAAATAGCTTAATACTCCAAATATAATAATAAGATATTTAATTAAAAAATTATAATTACATATTTGAACATAAGTAAGTACTCAAGTAATAAGATGATTAATACTTAATGTATAATTAATTATATCTAAGTACACTAATTAAATAGCTTAATACTCCAAATATAATAATAAGATATTTAATTAAAAAATTATAATTACATATTTGAACATAAGTAAGTACTCAAGTAATAAGATGATTAATACTTAATATATAATTAATTATATCTAAGTACACTAATTAAATAGCTTAATACTCCAAATATAATAATAAGATATTTAATTAAAAAATTATAATTACATATTTGAACATAAGTAAGTACTCAAGTAATAAGATGATTAATACCTAATGTATAATTAATTATATCTAAGTACACTAATTAAATAGCTTAATACTCCAAATATAATAATAAGATATTTAATTAAAAAATTATAATTAAATATGTGAAGATATTTGAGTACTCAAGTATTAAATATTTCAAGGCCCATCATGTATACTTGTAATGTAATCTTCCCATGTATTTGTGACATATGCTTGTTATGTTTATTACTGAGTGTTTGGATTTTGTAGTTATTTTACATGCAGTTAAACCTTAGACCCGTTCGAGAGTTGTGGCCAAATATTCTCTTAAAGAATATTTGGGTATAACTCTTGAATTGTCCAAAGTGGACAGTTTGGGATTCTATCATCTATATGGCATATATACTTAGTTATAACTCCTGTGTTAGTCAATTTAAATTTTGGTTTAACATTTTTCTACATTCTTCGAGTATGTAGTTCATAAGTTTCTCGGCTCATGAATAGGGTCGACGACTTATCGTGACTAGCATACTTGGAGAATTGTAGGGAAATGCTGCCGAAATTTAAACTAACATACGAGTTTTAGACTGAGTATATATGCGATATAGATGATAGTCTCTCGAATGGGATAGGACCAACTACCTTAAAAGTACATGGTAATTAAACACATGTATTGTAATAGTTGAATGATAGTGTTTATCCCATGATTGTGGTTTTCCTTTATAGATGGATAAAAGTTGGATGTTGTTGGGAGATAGACTTGGTCGAGACTATATACAATATGCACAAGGGGTGAAGTCTTTCTTAGAATTTGCTTGTGGGAGTGTTGATAGTCGAGGATTTATAAGATGCCCATGCAAGAAGTGCAAAAACCTTAGTTCTTATAATATGACGGTTGTGGAGGATCATTTATTCGTAAATGGAATTGATGGTAAATATTCAGATTGGGTTTTACATGGAGAACCATTTCCCCAAGGAGTTAGATTTGGCAGTCACACCAACCAGATGGGTGAATGTAACGAGATCGACACGGAGGACATAAATGTTGATATTTCTGATGATGGTTATGATAATGGAGAAGATATGACTGAAATGTTAGGAGATCTTGGCGCTGGCATATTTGGTGCCAGGGTTGGAGAAGGAACATCTACCCAGTCATTTGGGGGAAATGAAGACTTTGGATCATTGTGGGAGGATGCACAACGAGAATTGTACGAAGGGTGTACCCGTCATAGCAAGTTGTCATTCACTGTCAGGTTGCTCCATATAAAGTCTATTTGTCGTATTTCTGCAAAGGCTATCGATATGCTGCTTGAATTATTTAAAGAGGCTCTGCTAGAGGATAACGTAGTACCTCAGAATTTTTATGAAGCGAAGAAATTGAAGCGAGGGTTAGGATTTGATTATAATATCATCCATGCATGTAAGAATGATTGTGTTCTCTTCTGGAAGCAATATGCAGAATGTGAATCATGTCCGGTGTGTCTTGAGTCAAGATGGACATCAGATAAGCGTAATGTACCCCAGAAAGTGCTAAGACATTTTCCGCTTATTCCTCGACTTCAAAGATTATTTACTTCCCGGATGACTGCGAAAGATATGACTTGGCATCACACAGAAAGAGTTCAAAATGATCAATTTCTCACTCATCCTGCAGATTCCTTACAATGGAAGAAATTTGATGACGAGTATCCATGGTTTGCTGAAGAACCTCGCAATGTACGTCTTGGTTTAGCAACTGATGGGTTTAATCCATTTGGCAACATAGGCACTTCTCATAGCACTTGGCCTGTCATAGTAATGCCTTATAATTTGCCACCATGGAAGTGTATGAAGGATCCTTATTTTATGATGACTCTATTGATTCCAGGGCCAAGGTCACCAGGAAATGAAATAGATGTATATTTGCAGCCAATGATGGAAGAGTTGAAAGAGTTGTGGGAACAGGGTGTCAATACATATGATGTGGCCGCTTCGCGTGAATTCAAAATGCATGCTGCAATACTTTGGACAATTAATGATTTTCCGGCATACGGGAACTTGTCTGGGTGGAGCACAAAGGGAAAAATGGCTTGTCCTGTTTGTAACAAAGATACACAGTCTCAGTGGTTAGCGAATGGCCGGAAATTATGTTTCATGGGACACCGTCGATATCTACCTCATGATCATAGATGGCGAAACAATAGGGTAATGTTTGATGGAACGGTTGATCGTAGGTCATCACCACCAGAGTATTCTGGCAGTGATATTCTCACTCAATTGGCAGATGTCCCAGACAACAGATTTGGAAAGAATGCAAGATGCCGAAAGAGGAAAAGACAAGCAGTGGAATTGAATTGGACCAAAAAAAGTATTTTTTTTGAGTTGCCATACTGGTCTACCTTAACACTGCGTCACAATCTAGACGTAATGCACATTGAAAAAAATATATGTGAGAATATTTTGGGTACCCTGATGTCAATACAAGGAAAAACAAAAGATACAGTCAACTCTCGTAAAGATTTGAAAGAGTTGGGAATCAGATCAGAGTTGCATTTGCAAGATACTGGGTCATCAGCTTATATGCCCATTGGATGGTATACACTTTCAAGTGATGAGAGAAAGAAATTCTGTGATTGGTTTATGACAATCAAATTACCCGATGGTTATGCTTCGAACATGTCAAGATGTGTCCGACCTCATGATTGGAAGATAACTGGTTTAAAAAGTCACGACTGCCATATATTTTTACAGCGATTGTTGCCAGTTGGTGTGCGGGGAAAGCTTACTCCAGATGTTCGTACAGCTATCACAGAATTAGGGCGATTTTTCAGAAATATTTGCAGTAGAACGTTGAAAGTTGATGCCTTATTAAAAATGGAAGCTGACATTGCATTGATATTGTGTAAATTGGAGAGTTTGTACCCGCCTTCATTCTTTGATGTAATGGTTCATTTGGCTGTGCATCTCCCTCGTGAGGCTTTAGTTGCTGGCCCCGTTCAGTATAGATGGATGTATCCTATTGAACGGTTTTTGGGAAAACTTAAGCGATCTGTGGGGAATAAGGCTCGTCCGGAAGGATCGATCGCAGAGTCATATATTCATAATGAGTGGCATACATTTTGTTCAATGTATTTTCGTGGGGTTGATACTAGATTTATGAGACCGGATCGAAATTATGAAGGTGGACAAATGGGAGTTTCGTCAGCATTTACCGTGTTTTCCCAGAAAGTACGTCCTATAGGTGCACAAGGGGGCTATGACCTATGTGGGCGAGAGTTTGAAAGAGCTCGATGGTATGTCTTAAATAATTGTGAAGAGATTGAACAGTATTTGAGGTTCGTGATGATCATCTAATTTGGTAGTAGTATTAAGTGCATTTCTAATAATATAGTATATATTGATACAAATTAATAATTCACATTAACATATGCAGCGAACATATACAACTACTTCGCACGAATGGTGTGACTGACGTAGAAAAGACGCATGAAGAAGAATTTGCCTCATGGTTTGAACATACGGTATTGATAGTATAAAAAATTATGCTTGAAAGTATTTTAAACTTTATTTAATTTGTAGGTGTCATCATATTTATATATGATATTGATATAAGTAGAATAAAATTTATTTATGTAGGTTGCATCGAAATATAATGAACATTCAGGTGAAATCTCACCAGAAGTATATGCTTTGGCATGTGGTCCGTCTAAGCGGGCTATCCAATATTCAGGATGTTTGGTGCGTGGATATAGATTTCACACAGCAGACAGAGAACGATATAGGAAAACTCAAAATTGTGGGGTTGTTGTCGAAGGAAGCCATGGGGATGAAAATATTGATTTTTACGGAATTGTGGAGAATATCATAGCATTAAAGTATGTGGGGGGATATATGGTCTGGTTATTTAAATGTAACTGGTGGGATGTCTCGAATCCTAGATTGGGAGTGCGTAAGGATGAATATTTTGTAAGTGTCAATACATCTCGCAAATGGTATGAGGACGACCCATTTGTTCTCGCATGCCAAGCAAATCAAGTTTTTTATTTAGATGATCCGGAGTTCGGAAATCCATGGAGAATAGTCAAGAAATTTGCACCGAGAAATGTGTATGATTATATTCCAGAGGTAGACAAACCACATGAAGAAGTTGATAGTCCAGACCATGAAGAAGCATATCAAGAAAATGAATCAGGCATCAATCTATTTGTTGATCTCAGCCATTATGACATGGTCCCATTGCGCAGAGAAGATGTTCAACCCGAAGTAATTGAAGGTGACATGTCGGAAGAACATGAATCAACTGAAATGTCTACTGAGGATGAGAGCGATTGGTCCAACAATACTGATACCGAATGATTTTCAAACAGATATTTGTGTAGGTAAAATTCTTATAAAAATATTTCATGTATTTTGTTCGAATAATAATATATTGTGTAATTTCAAACAGATATGCCTCCTAAACGCAAAAGAACACGTGAGCCATCCCCACCACTTAGCGAATCCCCCTGTGCTTCACCTGCCAACAATGGTGGGCCACCGTCAACAAAACCAAAACAAGGTATTTTTTCAATGTATATCTTTCAAATAAGATTAATTTAATTAAAATATATTCTAAGCCATTTGTATATATAGCTGTTGTAAACCAGCGCCGAGTTAGAGGCATTACGAGGGGTGTCTGCATAGAAAAAGTAAGGAAAGTGGGTAAAATTAAAGTTGATATATCTGATGATCACACCGGTGGCTCTGGGGATTCGGCAGCTTGGCTTGCTTCTTATGTTGGTACACTTACTCGCACGTATGCACCGATGGCTACATCATCCTGGGCTAAAGTTCCCCAAGATGTGAAAGACCACATCAAAAATCGTTGTCTGGTAATAAGTTACTTTGTATAACATTTTTACTTAAATGCGAATGTTTGAAATTATACTAATTGTTTATAATTCTTTGAAGGACGAGTTTGAACTAAATTTTGGTTGGCGGGAGGATCGACTAACGATTGAAGAACTCATGTCGAATGCATTTCGGAGGTACAAAGGTCGATGCCATGCACACTACCAGAAGTTCAGTACTACGATAGAGGCGCGTCAAAATCCATTCCAAGCAATGCCACCAAACGAATGGGAGAAAGTTTGTGATCTGTTTGAAGATCCTGCTTATCAGGTAATTTCGCTACCATCTTTTTTTTAATAATATATAATAGATGTATTAAATAAAAATTATAATTCTTTTTTTTAGAAACGGAGTACAGTGAACAAAACAAATAGATCAAATTTAACGATACACCATCACGCGGGTTCTCGATCTTTTCATCGCTTGGCAAAAAAAATGGTTAGTTCTTATTGTCTCCAATAAATCTTAATATATACACTTTTTTCGTATAAATTATGATATTAATTTTCATTTTGCAGCAAGAAGAAAATCCTACTGATTATGATCTGACCCAATTGTATGCTAAAGCACATAAAAATCGTGATGGTGTTTGGAGCAATCCTGAAGCAGAGGCAAATTATGTAAGTTTAAGTTTATTTAATTTCATTGTCTAAATATATTTTTGTTACATATACTAATTTTAATGTTTTTCTTTTTCCAGGACAAGATGAAATCTCTTAAAGACACTGTTGCGGATCCATCTGATGAATCATCTGTCAACGATGCTCAAATCTTTTCTCAAGTTCTTGGATCACGTTCTGGATATTTGAGGGGCTTAGGACGTTGCGTGAAGCCATCCTCAACATCTTCATCATCTTCTAAAGCCAGATCGAATGACGACAACACTAAAAAATTAGAGGAAGCTGCACTTGAGATAGAACGATTGAGATCGAAGGAAAAAGAGTTGTTGACCCGATTAGATCAAGCAGCAGATTTAGAAGCAAGATTAGAAGAGAGGCTACAATTAAATAACCAAAAAATGTTTGAACAATTTCAATTAATGATGTCCCAAAACCCTATACCACCACCACCACCACAATCATAATTCATTTGTTTTTTTTTAATAGCCTTTTATATTTACGATGTTTGTAAACATTTGAACAATTGATGTATATAGATTACAATTTGTATTAGTATCAATTTCATTTTGTTTGATCAATGCCGTTTGAATGGTAAATTACCATTTATGCATACATTCGAACAAAAACATATCCATTCGAACCAATAAATTTCCATTCGAACAAAAATATACCCATTCGAACTTACCGGGAAATACAATCCATGCGTTCGTTCGAACAACTAAATACTCGTTCGAATAAATTCATTTCTAAAAGTCCGTTCGAACAGAAGATTTCTGTAAATAGATTATTTGTTCGAACAGTTAATATTTTTCTTCGAACAAACTTGGTCAGATATGGTTATTGGTTCGAATTAACGTTTCATGTTGTTCGAACAAAAATATTTCCGTTCGAACTAGATTCTGAGACGACATTCTTTTGTCTCAGAAAAAATTTCCCGTTCGAACGGTTTCGACCGGTTCCGCCCAATTTCGTCCCTAAAAATACTTTTCAGAGACGAAAATCAATTTTCGTCTCCGAAAACTTTCTGAGACAGCCTTTTTGAGACAAAATAGAGACGAAATTTTTTCATCTCCCAAAACTTTTAGGGACGAAATTTCCATTTTTTGAGACAAAATTTTTTGTCTCAAAAAATCATATCTCTTGTAGTGTTTACATCTCAAAGTGGAGGTCTAAATCCAACGGTATGGCCCAAAATTTAAGGACCACTAGCTAGGCACCAAACTCCAAGGCATGCGCAAGGGAAAATATACTCAAGCAAATTAAGATTATATATAGATGATTTTGGACGACCTACCTGGTTACCTTATCATGTTTTATTCATTTTTATTAGTCATTACGTAATGGTTGTACATTTATCGTTGTAAATATATTCTCTTTACATATAGCTGCTTGTGTTGTCTTTTAGATCTGCAAATCCTACATCGGTCCATGCATGCTTACATCTATGCCATTTTGAGTATTATGTGCCAATTTGTTCCATGCTTTCCACCCCACTTTTTGCCATGGGCTACGTCAGTTCAGCTTAATCCCAAACCATCTCTTTCGACGTTTATGTGCGCAATGGCTAGCACAACGTCAACTTCTGGTACCCATATTGCAAATCTGCCTCTCCCCAAAGGCATGAGCCTCTCGTTTCATCAAACGCATCACGACACCCGGCCTCTAGCTTGTCCTAGCTACAATCTTCATTTGAAATTTTCAAGTCCGTCTTTCCAGCTATAGAGGTTTCATCATCAATGACTTGGAGTACTAAGATCTTCTCTTTTCGTGTGGACTGGGTCGATCTTTGGATGCATGATCGTATAGATAGAGGAAAGGGAGAGAATAATAATGTAATGTCCCAGTCTTGGATCGGTCGAAAGGTTACTAACTGTCACCTAAATCATATCTCACAGGATAGATATAAACTCCAATTTCTCAATGGGTGATGCTACACCCACATAGGATTCTCGTCGAATGGCAAACTGTTTTTTTCTTTTCAAACATTCTTTTAAACACTTTAAACATTTGAAAAATTACAAAAAAATCACAAATTTATTAAAACACACTTCTTTAATCATTAAAAAAAAAAAAAAAAAAAAACCCAGTCGATAGGTTTTGTCGGTGAGTTTTGTATGTGGGAGTAGTGTTTTCTTTTCTCAACTACACATAGATCTCATTGTTTTAAACTAACTATTACAAAATAATTTACTAGAAACACCACAAGGTCTCAATTAGATAAACGTCAATCTTCCAAAATACCAATTTAACAAAACAAAACAAATCTCCTGAATAAAGTTTTCCAATAAACAAGGCATCCTTTTGGCTTAATCCACTATGTTTAACTAATCTCGTCCATGCTTCCTAATCCTGATCCACAGCTGAAATATTTAAATTATCTGAAAAGTATTATAGAGATAAGAGATGAGTTATCAATAACTCAGTAAGCAGATAACATATATTATGTAAAATTGCCTTGTTATAGATCTAAAAAAAAAAACAAACAAACAAACAAAGAATAAAAAAGCATTTTAGTTTCGTAATGTAGATCCAAAGCATGCATGTTATCAGAATGTCAGAACGACAATTTGAAATGTTCATATTCAAAAGTCTTTTGAGATAGCATAACTAAATATCGTCATCTTATCATATTATATCATATCAGAGCATTATATCATAACAAAAACCGTGTTTAAACCTTGTAATAGGATTGTGCTATCTTCTGTACCCAAACCAGGCAATATTAGAATGTGAATCTTCTTCTAATTTGTTCTCGGAGCTCTGAGTGTGCACACAAAATACCACGTAGAAAAATCACCTTTTTTTTTTCAAAGTGGGTGCACTCAGAAATAGAGATGTTGGTACTGACCATATAATAGAAACAATAGTTTTACAAAAGTAGTAAGGTCAGAGTAGTGCTGAAACAAAATTAGAATCATTGGATCAAAGCCAGAAACAGAATCATATACAAAGTCAAAATATCATGCCAATGGTTTTTAGATGCCACATCATATCAAAACAGAGTACTAAACAAAATCATATCATCTTTACAAAATCAAACATGTTTAGAGCATTTTCACATAATATGCACAAATTTTTAGATTTCATATTCACTCTTTTTGCACAGTTTAGATTCAATATGCAAAAAATTTACTTATGTCTGCACAAATTATTACAAAAATACTTTTATCTTTTATACAAATTTCATTAGTAATATAGAACAAATAACTGAGATTGTTTCAAATTTATTTTCATAACAAAACATGCATATTTTTAAAAAAATCAACCATTGTCCATTTCTTTTACACAAAGTCTAGTATACGAACTCCATTTACCTAAACTTTTTAATTTTTTTGAAAATCCTCTCAAAAGTGTCAAGAACATTTTGATCTTCACCTAAATATAATTGAACATACTATAAATTAATACAAATTAACTGGCACGTTTACAATAAACGACACAATTAAATGACCCAAAACAAAACTCTCAACTTTTACAACTTCCATACTCCAACAACATGATTTTATACCTTAAATATAACCAATCTATTCTATTTCCAACTTCTACCATACCCACATGCAGTACAAACCACTCCATCCACTCAACATCCACAAACACAACTCCATCTAGACAAAATTTTAGCAACACAAAAAATTTCCAAATTTGACAACCAAACTCAAGGGTACAATTCCATTCAAAATCATGAGTTTATTATCCAAATATTACAACAACAAAATGCAAACTTCATGCCATATGCCAAAACTACATAGTTCAACTCGACACTTCGTGTGGCCACTTCATAACTATACAATTATTCCCATCACTTTACATCACACAAATCTTTTGGCACCCTCGACCTCCACATGTGATTTGGTAGGAGTTGTGACACCAAGGTGACGGCCACTCGGGTCAAACCCCTTCGCAGAGTGCAAGTGTGTGTAAACATGCAATAGGTGTACATGTTAAATATAGGCAGTGGAAAAATTAAAGGCAATTCAAGACCAACTAGACCGAAGTTCTCCTCCAAGACCGACTAGACCAAACTGATTATACACTTAGTTATGATTGTGATGACCCGCTTTCACGTGTTTTTTTCCTGAAGGGTTGTTTTTATTTAAAATAATATATTAGTCTATTTATTTTAATTTATTGCGTTTTAAAATTTGTTTTTAATTTATTTGAGGTGGTGTTTAATTTATTTTAGTCGTTTTACGGTTTTTAATCTCGTTTCGGCGGATTTGTTTTGTTTTTCCGGAGTGAGGTTTGGACCTCATTTCTTTCCTACATCTCTTTTTCCCTTTTTCCTTTTTTCCTTTTTTCTCTTTTCTTTTTTTCTTCTTTCTTTTTCTTTTTCTTTTTTTTTTCTTTCTTTTCTTTTTCTTCTTCCTTCCTCTCCTGTGCGTTCCGTCTCTCTCTCTCTCTCCTCTCCCACGCCGTAACCCAGCTCAGCCCCTCGACCCACAACCGTCCGGCCGCCGTGCGGCACACCACCCCCACTGGTCGAAGCCCCTCCCTCTGGCGCACCACCACACCAAATCCCAGCCCCATCCGGCCAGCCGTTTGGCCGGAAAAAACTGAGTGATGTCCCCTGGGTTGTCGCTGGGCGACGACGGGAGCGGGGGCTAAGGGATGCTTGGCTATGAACGCGCCGGGCGCGGAACCGGGCATCGCTCTACGCACCGACTCCGTGGCCCTTCACTGGCGAGGGCTAGAGGATGTTTGGCTACGAACGCGCGGGGCGCGGAACTGGGCATCGCTCGTTAGGTGTCACATGCGTGGTCGTAAACTGCGATGTGGCACTGGAGCCAGGGTGTGCGGATGACCCCTAGGGGAGATCATGCTGCATACGGATTAAATTGGATAATGGTTTGAGATGGTTATGGGCCAAATGTGACTTTTGGCGTGATATTTGGAAAGGATATGTTTTTGGGCCAAATGGGTTTTTTTGGCGTGCGTTGAAAAATATGTTTTTATGGGTTTGCACATTGGCATCACTTCATGCATATTGTTTGAGTTCTATATGCTTTTATCTGGTGGTGTTTCGATTTTACTTACCTGCGGTACCATTTTTGGTTCCGTAGATTTTGGTGCAGGATTCGAGGAGGAGGAGGAGGCTGAGCCCGAGGATGCGGCTCCGCCAGAGTTTTGAGTCGAAGTTATGCTTTATAGTTTGGTTTAAAACTATATTTGTGTTTTTGTAATATTTTATTTATGTATGTTTTAAACAGCTTGTATTATGCTAAGAAAAAATTCTGGTACTTAGTTATGACTTTCGTTATCCGCTGCGTGTTTCTTCGTGCACATATGTTGCTTTTGCACACACTTGGCACTCGTCGATAGGGTGGTGACCCAGGTTGTCACCATCCGGACGTCTCGATTTCCCTGTGTCCGTGCATGGAGATTTGGGGGCGTCACAATGATCCTAATCAAGTATTTGCATTTAAATATTTAGAGAATAAATAAATAAATAAATTTTAGTTTGAAGTACCATACTTTTCAAATCCGTTTTGGGCCAAAATTTTTCATTCTGGTGTGGTACCCAAGATACTATATTGCATTCCATTTTAAGTAATTTTATATACAACTGTAAAGTGCGTAAATACCACATAATCATGTATGCATAATGCACATTTATATATCATGTATTTATTCTAATAGTTATCAATTTATATAAATATAATTAATTAATTCTAAAATGGTATACCGAAACGTACTGAAACCAAAATATTCAATTTTAGTGCTTAAACCTATATAATCAATCCCAAATAATTGCCGAACTAATATTGACGAGAAAAATAAAGTAGGAATAATGATAATTAAGCTCATTATTTATCAATCACATTTGATCCGATGGAATTAAAGTTTGTTTGTTTTTTTTTTTTTAATAAGTTTCGTGTTTTCTCAAGTGAAAGTGACTTTTCTTTAGCATTTACAAGTACAAAGTAGGAATAATGATATTTAAGCATATTATTTATCAATCAACTTTGATTGAATTGAATTAAAATTTTAAATTTTTATTTTAAAATTTTTGTATCTTCTCAAGTGAAAGCCACTATTTTTAACAGTTACAAGTAATACTATATACCATATTCCTATCCTATCATTATAATTGAAACGGCCTTTTGCATTGATTGAAATCATCACAAAAGTATTAGAAAACATCACAAATAATTAAATCCATCCAAATCTAATTACCACAAAGTGGATGCAACTAGAGATTCTCAAAAGTATACTTTTAGGCCTTGTTGGGATGTTGAACTTATTTGAGATAAGTACTTATTTGAGATAAGTTGATTTTTTATAAAAAGTAGTGAGTTGAAATGGTGGAGTAAGTTTCGTGGGGTGATGGTCTCCAAATTATCACTCCCAAGTGTAGAAGTTGATCAATTGTAATAATAGGAAAATCCCAAGGTCATTTCCACAAGGACACGTGTTTCAAACTCTTCACATTCTCACAAATTAAATAATCGAAATATAGAAAAATTAAGATTTAAAACCAAACAAATGGAGAACCTGTTTTGATATAGAAGTGGTTTTTTTACACTAAATTATTTACTATCAATGGAATGAATGGAATGAATGGTTGACCATGGATGATTTTAGATTCACAGTTGGTGGAAAATTGAAATAACTAGTAAAAGAAAATCAGTACTCAGGAAAAGGCAATTAAAAATGAAACAGTTGTAATACTTGATTTTACTAACTTCAGGTCAAGAAAACTTTCTGGATTTAAAAGCAACGACTAATATAGAGACACTTGAGGATTTAAAAGCAACAACTAATATAGAGACAATCTAACAAACACTTGGCGTTGCAGGATATTTCCTTCCTCTGATTCAACATTTCACAAGAATTTTTGGGCACCTCTTATCAATACTAACTCAATCAAGATGTTAATAACTTGAAAATATGGAAATCCATGTTCAGAGCTCTTTGTGCCAAAACTTAGAAAATTTCCACGCTGTAGCAACAACTAGATTTGATTTTAACATTCGGTTGAAAGAAATCTTGATTAATTCAAGGTTCTATTGTGCCTTATGTCAACAACAAAACAGGAGCAAGAGCAAGCAAATCTTTCAAACTCCCAATTTTTAGAATTCAATCCTCAAAAACAGAAAGCATAGAATGTCTACATGAAAAATCTAGTAAAAATGAAGAATAAAAGAATGCTTTTACCGCAACCCAAGCTTCAAACTTAGTCAATCTTCCCCGTTGTGAATTTGAAAAATCGACTCAAAAGAAACCCTAAAAACTTTTGACGGTTTGCTATGGAATGTAAAACAAAACAACAGATTCTTGCTCCTAACTGACACCCCCTATCTCGTATCTCCTGTCCTTTTTATACCCATTTCCAAGATCTCTCTCTTTGCACCACGGATTTTTCTTCCTCTATGCTTTGCTCCTGTAACCGTTTCTCTCACACTTTTCCTTTGCTTTTTGTAACCTTCCATCTAGAATCTTCCCTTCTTCTTCTTTGAGTTAGCAGACACGAGCCTCAACCTTCCTCTTGCTGTATCATGAATTATTTAATCCCTATTGGAGATGTGGGCCTCAAGCTACAATATACACATGAGAATTTAAGCCCGTATAAGTCTAAGTTAAGTAAAACTGAGCCCAATTCTATTTTTACTGTGTAATCAGTCTTTACTTGTCAATAGCCCAACTATTATGCATTGTTTATTAAATATTGTTTTTGCAAATAAAACTTATTTAATCAAGTGTAATAAGAGTATTTAAAACTGATTCAATTCAAAATTAGACTGTTCAATTAATCCAAATTTTACATTGGACTTATAGATGGGCAATTACAATTAGCCATGGATAGTCTCTTGATTTTAAAAAATAAATAAATTTAAAGATTAGTTGATAATTCAACCGCCCCTCAAAATGTAATAAGTTTTTTTTGTTTTTTTTTTTTAATATTAAGAATTTTAAAAAAGGATCGAACCTAAGATCTTTCTTATAGAAACGAGATCACCACATGAGACACAAACTCATCGATAGTAGAAATTTTCATCTATACGTTAGAATAGGAATACCTGGTGTGGGTGAGGTGTCGGTTTTTACTTTTATGTTCTTTGTTTGTTTCCACTTCCCACAACCTCGTCGGTAGATAATAAGAGATATCTGATTACCCTGGCCCACATGAATGATGGCCAGCTGCATTCGTCAGTTTCTCCTGTGTTTGTTTTTCCTACCTCCTGCTTCTCATATCACCAATTTATTGCTACGCGGTAGTATAAGAAAATTGCAGAAAAACAAACAGCGAACGTACATTTTCACGAAATAATGGTGACCCTCAAGTCTACTTGCACCATCGTTTCAAGCAAGCCTACACCGGGAGGCATATTACAGTTATCTAAGACCAAAGAATGCAATGGACTCATGCACCTCTCATCTGTATCTACAAAACCACCTGCGACAACAATGAAAAAATAACAACACTTGAGACTCTGAAAGACTCCCTGAGTCATGCATTGGTTCCCTATTACCCACTAGCCGGTCGATTACGGTGGATTCATGGTGGCTGACTGGAACTCCATTGTAATGCCGATGGAGCGCAGCTATTGGAAGCTTATTCAGAAGCAAAACTTGATGAACTTGGGGACTTTGCACCAAAGGAGGCAATTGAAGATCTAGTCCCTAAGGTTGATTATAGTCCGATTGAGGATTTGCCCTTGATGCTGGTGCAAGTCACAAGGTTTAGTTGCGGTGGTGTCTGTGTTGGAACAGCCATGTCCCACACACTGGTTGATGGATGGTCTGCAGCGAATTTCTTCAACGCATGGACCAAGTTGGCTCGAGGAGATGAATTGGAGGAGAATGAATGCCTTTTCATGATCGCACCATATTACGATCATCCGAACCACTTCTGCCTCCACGCTATGAGTATATAGAGCTCACAAAACCACCACTCCTATTAGGACACACGGATACCAAAGAGGAGCAGATGAAAGAAACCTTGGCCACCATATTGAAAGTCACCAAAGAGCAAGTCGAGGGACTAAGGAAGAAGGCCAACGAGATCCCACATCAAGACATGGAAAGGGTGGTGACACGACCATATTCTTGATACGAAGCAGTCGCTAGCCACTTATGGAGGTTGTTAAGGATGTGTCCCACTACCAATTTGCAACCGTTCACCTAAAAATTGTCAAGGAGCCTTGAGTGGCTTCACCTGAAAATACTCCGACGCTCAAGTCAGTGAAAAGGAAACCGTAATAAATCTTAATTGTTCTTCTCTAATTATCAAAGGTTACCTGGTATATATAGGCTCACTTGCACTACTTATCTTATCCAGAACTTATCGATGTGGATCATTACTCAGTATTTTGAGTAATCATGTAACTTCCCAATGTCTCCATCCTTCTATCAAAGGTGGCGCGGTATACATTTTCTTTAGATTCTCCTTATTTTCTCACGTAGGCCCTTGGATTTGTCCTTTGGGCTTTTATAGTATAATGGGCATTTTTAAGTGTTTATGGCAGAAAAGGCCTTTCGGTTCAAATAGTCCCTCCAGCTACCCCTCTAATTCTATTTGCCTTTTGGTGTAGGGAATTTATATTGACCAACTTTGCTGCCGTGGGAATGCTGGGTGTCTTCACGTGGGCCTTCATTTTGCTTTCAATCCTTAAATGTATGTATCCCTTCTTTATATATATATATATATATATATGTGTGTGGGCCTAGGTGCATGGGGAACAAGCAGCCACGAGGACAGGCCTAGACCATGCGTGGCCCTTAGGTGCCCGATGGCTCGTCGTGCCTTTTTTCTTGCTATTTTATACCATTTTTTTAAAATATCAAGGATTGCCCATCATTTCCCACTGCTATGGTAGAAAAGAAGGAAAGTTTTCTTGCGACGATTACTCTTCTTCTCCAATGTCGAATTACACTTTCTTTGTCCGTTGGCATTCTGCATTCTATTTTTCTTCAAATACCCCCTTTTCTGTCCTCTTTCATTCCTTTCTCTATTACCTTCTCTACTCTTCGACTCTCTTTCTTGCCTTTGTTCTTCTTTTGTTCTGAGCTTTCTTGCCGTTTTTATTTCCATCGATTTCAATAGCCCACTCTGGTGAAGGTGAGGTTTCTGAAAACCCCTTCGAAATCCCTGAGGGCACGATTTTGCTGGTACAAATGGCTCTCGGGCATTCGAGAGAAGAATTTTGTATTCCCCGAATCGTTATCTTCGAGGTTCCCAAGGCTGGATGCTGCGACGACGAGGGTTTTGCTGGTAAAGTAGCTATCATTGTCCCCCTCCTGTAGCATGGGTTGAGGCTCCCCTTTTATCGTCCTCTTCATGACATTTTGGACCTTCTTAACATAGCTCTTGCTCAACTATAGCCTTTCACGTTGAGGGTGTATCTCTCTGCTTGTGTTGTCTTCCGCATAGTTTTGGAACCTCTCGGTGACCCTTATCCTGACTTGACTGGTCGGGAGTATCTCTATAACGTGAGGCAGGCTGCCAAAGGCAATGTTGTTAGCTTCCATAAGAAGGATAACAGGCAGATGTTGGCCTAGTTCAAGACTCGCTACTCCAATGCTAAGGCGTGGACCTCTAAATTCTTCTTCATTACTGGTCAAGGTTGGGAATACCCCGCCACGGAAGATGTTTTCAAGGATTTTTCAGTTAAATCAATTTGGTGCCCCATTCCTGACAAAAAGAAATTGTGGCTTAGAATGGAGCCTTTGTCACATCGTAAACTGGCTAGAATTGAGACAGTCCGTTCTTGGGCCGAGGCTAATCCTGAGCTTCACACTAATCTCTTCTTGACCTTTGCCCACATTGATCGGTTCTTGATGTCTCCCAACCAATCTTATTTTCAAGGACGTGACTTTATGATCTCGGCCATCATTCCTCCTCCCATGCCGAAGCCCTCTGAGAAGACTTCGAGGTGTGGCCCCTTTAAAGAAAAAAATCCACGTTCAAAAAAGAGGGAAGAAAAGAAATCACGAGTAGAGAAAGAGGAAGCCACTAAAAAAAGGGAGAAAAGGAGCAAGAAAAAGAACGAGGATGGCGGTCAATGAGAAAGGGCCCGTTCCGGAGACTCTTCTCCCATTCCTCCTCCTCAAAAGAAAACTCTGGCTCCCTTAGAGGGCGTCAAAGGCCAGACTCCTTATGAGGATACACAAGCTCAGATGCTCATGCAATTAGCCACCTCCGAGCCCCCGTTGCAGCGGCTGGAGGATACCGCCATAACCTCAGGGGACGAACATAATCAGACTTCTACCCCGTTAACTACCACTGTTCTTCCCTTAACACATCCGTCCCCGTCGCCGCCTCGTTCATGTAGCCTTAGGGACGTGGAGGGTTTAGCTGACCTAGCCCTTTTTGACCTGGCCGCCTCCCTCCAAGTTGTGCCTAGTACGCAGGTGCACTCCACAACCTACTTCCTTGCGTTTGAGTTTCCTGTGCTGGAAGGGTGAGTGAGGTAGGTTGAGCTAGACGCCGAAGTGGCAGCTGCCCTTAACCTTGACTCCATCACCGGGGTGAGGGCTCGCTCACCCCACCTTTCGGTGGTGCCCAAGACGAGGCAGCCATAGTTTTGCCCATAAGTGGTCGCGAGGAGGCATTGGACGCCCTGCCCACAAGTGGGGCGAAAGGTACCTCTTTACTCCGTACAAGGGGTGCCTCTACACACGTGGTTGAAGCAGGCGACGAGATTGGTTCACAGAAAACCACCCCAGAGATTCTACCAGTTACCATCTTTGGGGGAAAAACCCCCTCGCCGGTTGGTAGGAGTGTAGGACTCTCTCTTCCTTCCCTTCACGCCTTCTCCTTTGGGGGGGGGGGGGATATTGACTCCTTCCTCGAGGAGGAGTGGAAGAATTTTTTGCGGGAAGATACTCGCCTTCGTGAGGTTGACCTGGCTTACCCGCCACTCCCTCTACCCCCTGTATGCTTGGGGGATTCATCAAGGAGGATGATGGTTTCCTCCGTGGGGCATGGAGAGGCACCCCCCAGGCCCTAGCGAGATGTCAGGGGGGATGCGAGTGGTGGTGCTTCCTCAACAGTTGTTAACTCCCCATGTTGAGGCCATTGCCCAGATTGCTACTTGTTTGAGAGGCTGGCTCTTTGAGGTACTATGCAGTCTGTCCCCCTTTTGTTTTATATATACTCCTTTCATATTTAAACCTCTTCTCATATTGGTTGTTTGTTTTCCTTCCTTCAGGGCATCAATGACCTATCTGCTTGGATAGTGGCAGACCGTGCCCAACTTAAGGAGGAGATTAAGGAGTAGCACAAGCTATGTTGCTAAGCGTGCCTCTAAGAAGTGGCTGGTTGACAGGGCTGAACTAGCAGCCTTAGCTGAGGAGAAGCAGGAGTTGGAGATCTTGCTAGAGCAATCTGAAGGTTATTCTCACTCTTTGCAAGGTGATCTCAAGATACGTGAGGTTGAATTTCTTGAGTTGCACGAAGTTGTTTGCCTAGTGAACGAGGTCAAGGCTAAGGATGACTTCGCCCTGACCCTTCTTCAATCTGAGAGGACTTAGCCAAGCTGCAACTTTTGGAGGCTCGAAAAAACATTGAGGCTGAGTGCTCACGCTCGAACTCTAACCTTGCTGCTTGTGATGGGGTGATAACTTCTCTCTGTGGAGACCTGGCCCGTTCTCAAGATAGCTACAAGTCATTCGAGGAGGATCTTAAGGAGGAAAACTTGACTCTTGGAGTCAGTCATCAGAGGTTATCTGAGAAGATGGGTGAGCTAAGCGCTGCTCAGGAGGAGATTGCACGACTTTTTGCCCAGTTGGCTCATGTTCCTGCAACAAGGGATCATGCCTTTACTTATGGGCATGGCCGCGACATCCTGAGGCTGATGAACCGTCTCCTGGCCGACCCCGCCACCAATCTTAAGGTTCTTGATCAGCGTTTATTCTCCCCTGAGGAAAGCGCCTACCACAAGGTTGACGATTTTGGCCGAAAAGAGATGCCTGGCGCTTTCATAAACGTGCCCTCGACATTCCTGCCTGATGATGCCTCTTAATTTTTTGATCTTATTTCCTTTGCCTGTGGAGAAGTCTTTGTATTTTTATATTTCATACATTTGTGATAATGAATTTTGTTTTACTTTGATGAATGCTAGTTAATTTTGCTGTTGCACACTTTTCTTCTTGGTCTTTTATTTGTGGTTGGATTGTTTTACTGTTGTTGCCCTTGGTTTGTTAGGCTGTTTTTGTTAGGCTCCTTCATGGCACTATAAGTTGGTTGCTTTAGTGTTTAGGGTCGACGTGGTCTGAAGACTTACGCGCCCTTTTTTCATGACACCACAAGCTGCTAAGGCTTGCCTTTGGTATTTAGGCTTGGCGTGGTCTGAGAACCTACGTGCCCTTTTTGCATGGCACTAAAGCTACTAAGGCTTGTCTTTGGTGTTTAAGGTGGGCGTGGTCTGAGGACCTACGTGCCCTTTCTGCTTGGCACCTCAACCTGCTAAAACTTGCCTTTGGTGTTTAGGCTTGGCGTGGTCTGAGGACCTACGCGCCTTTTTTGTATCGCAGGACAAGTTGTTAAGGCTTTCTTTCGGTGTTCAAGGTTGGCATGTTCTGAGGACCTACAAGCCCTTTTTACATGGCAACACAAGCTGCTAAGCCTTGGCTTTGGTGTTTACGGTCAGCGTGGTGTGAGGACCTACGCACTTTTTTTGCATGGCACCACAAGCTGCTAAGGTTTGCCTTGGTGTTTAGGGTCTGTGTGGTCTGAGGACCTACGCACCCCTTTTTCATGGCACCGCAAGCTGCTAAGGCTTGCCTTTAGTGTTTAGGGTAGGCATGGTCTGAGGACCTACGTGCCCTTTTTCCATTGAATCGATATTTTCCCATGGGAACTCCTTCATTTGTAGAGAATTATTAATAAATAAAGCGCAATGTGCTCATAAATAGTGATAATGCAAGTACTGGGGAAAAGGCAAAGAAATAAAAACACTACAAAAGTTACTGATAAAATCTCTTTAAGTGCTCCACGTTCCATGGGTGTGGCAATTCTTTGCCATGACTATCTTTCAACCGATATGATCCAGGCCTGTTGTTGGCCACCACTAGGTAAGGACCTTCCTATCAGGGTCCCATCTTTCCTTCGCCTTGGGTAGTCACTCCGCTTTTCTTTAAGACTAGGTCGCTCACTTTAAAAGTCCTAGGCCTTACCCTTTTATTGAAGTATTGCTCGACTTTTGCTTTTTCCTGCAGCATCTGAGCTTCTGCCATCTCCCTTTCTTCCTCTAGTAAGTCAATGTATTCCCTATCTTCTTATTATTCTGGGTGCTTGAAAAGTGGCTTGTTCTGTAGCTTGGAAACACTACTTCAACTCGAGCAATTGCCTCGCACCTGTAAGCCAACGTAAATAGGGATTCTCCTGTTGGAGTTTTTGTTGTAGTTCTGTATGCCCATAGTACCCCTGGCAACTCATCCACCCAATCTCCTTTCTTTTCTGCAACCTTCTTCTTAAGGATTGAAAGTAACGCCTTGTTTGTTTCCTCAGCTTAACCATTTGCTTGGGGATGGCCTGGGGAGGAGTACTTTGCCAGATCTTCAATTTAGCACACCACTCCTTGTAGTGGTCTGAGTCAAACTGGTGCCCATTGTCCATTATAATACTTTGGGGGATTCCAAACCTGTAATCAACATTCTTCCATAAGAACTTTGTCATGGCCCTGCTCGTGATGGTTGCCAACGGCTCTGCTTCCGCCCACTTTGTCAAATAATCCATGGTGACTATAATGAATTTAACTCCACCCATCCTTGGCAGAAAGGGTCCCACCAAATCTACACCCTACTGGTCAAAAGGCCATGGTGCTGTCACATATGTTAACTCCTCAGGGGGGCAAGCGGTACTGGCACACACATTTGGCATTTGACACACTTCTTGGTGAACTCTCATGCGTCCCTTAAAGCATTGGGCCAATAGTACCCTGCTCGGACCACTTTTCTAGCTAAGGTTCTTTCGCCGAAATGGTTTCCACATACCCCCTCATGTATCTCTGCTAGGAAGTACTGTGTTTCTTGTGTGGAGATGCATCGTAGTAAAGAGGTGGAGAATCCCCTTTTATAAAGAACTCCATTGATGAGCTGGAACCTAGTCACCTTTTTCTTTATCTTCCTTGACTCTTCTCTTGTCTCTGATAGTTTTCCTTCTTCTAAGTATTCCACTATTCTGTTCGCTCATTCTGGAGTGTTAGATCCCAATACGCCCGCTTCCATGCCAATGGTTGGGACTTCAATGACCCTTCTTTCTACCTGCCACAGTAGAGGTACTTCTTTTATCCCGGATGCTGCCCATGCCAATTTATCTGCGACCTCATTGTCTACCCTTGGTATCTGAGTTATGGTGAAATACAAGAAGAGGTCGTAAATTTCCTAGACTCTTGCTAGATATTTTTTAAGTTTTTTGCCTTTTGTAGCATATAGGCCCAACATTTGATTTACAACTACCTGTGAGTTTGACCTGGCTTCTGCCTCGGTTACCCCTATTCGGGCGGCCACAGACAGTCCTACTATTAGTGCTTCATACTCAGCTTCATTGTTTGTCACTTTGAATGCTAGCATTGCCATGTGATATCACCCCCTGACCGTTAGGACTCAATAAATGTACTCCTAGGCCTCCACCTTCTAGGCGAGATCAGCCGTCTATGAATAATACCCACTGCTTTCCTGATGGTTCAATCATTTCTTCTTGGATAAATCTCGAGAATTCTACTAGTGCTTGGCCCTTGACAGCCTTCCTTGATTCATACTCCACATCGAACTCGCTCAGCTCAATCAACCAACCTATCAATCTTCCTGTGTTGTCTTCTTTTCTTAGAACATTTGCTAGGGGAGTCTCCGTGAGCACCCTTACTGTGTGGGCTTGGAAGTATGGTCGGAGCTTTCTGCCCGCCATTACTAGAGCAAAAGCCAATAGTTCAATTCGGGAGTACCTTGCTTCAGCCCCTCTGAGTGCTCAACTCACGTAATATACTGGATGTTGAGTAGGCTCTTCCTCCTTTACTAGGATGGCGGATATAGCATGTGGGGAGGCTGCTAGATACACGTAAAGCATGTCACCCTTTTCTAGTAGTTTCAATAGGGGTGGACTGGCCAGAGGTTGCTTTAATTTTTTGAACACCTCATCACATTGTTCATTCCAAGGATGTACCTTCTGCAATACTTGGAAAAAGGGGAGGGACTTATCTGTTGACCTGGCTATGAATATTCCCAGGGCAGCCACTCTACCCGCTAGTCGTTGAGTCTTGTTCAGGTTTTTTGGTTGCTTCATGTTGAGTATGGCTTCTATCTTATTTGGAGAGGCCTTAATTCGTCTCTCGGATACGATGAAGCCTAAGAATTTTCTGGACTGGACCCCGAAAGCACACTTTGCTAGGTTCAACCTCATTTTATAATAGCATAAGATTTTGAACGCCGTTTGCAAATCTACAAGGTGTTGGGCGAGTACTTTACTCTTTATCAGCAAGTCGTCCACATATACCTCCATAGATCTCCCAATCTGTTTCTTGAACTTTTGATTTACCAGCCTTTGGTAGGTCGCCCCTACATTCTTCAATTTGAAGGGCATGACCAGGTAGCAATATAACCCTTGGTCCGTGACGAATGAGGTTTTCTCCACGTTTGCCGCATTCATCCGTATATGGTTGTAACCTGAGTATGCGTCCATGAAGCTCAACATATGATGTCTTGTCGTTGCATCTACAGTGATGTCGATGCGTGGTAAGGGGAAGGTATCCTTTGGACAAGTTTTATTTAGATCTGTGAAATCTACACACATTCTCCATTTCCTGTTTAAGGTTTTTACCATAACTACGTTGGATAACTACTCCGGATAGTGGGCTTCCTTGATGAAACCAGCTGCGAGCAATATTTCCACCTCTTCATTAATAGCGGCGTACTTTTCTGCACTGAATGATTTGCTTTTCTATCGTACTACCTTGTGTGTTGGGTCTACGCCCAAGCACTGCTCAATGACTTCATGGTCGTGCAGTCATCAGTGCAGTGTGAGCTTGTCTGATGATATTTGTAGTATCGACTGCCTGTCTTGGTAGGCCGGCAGTCTTCTCTTTCCTTCCCTTCCTCTCGTATGCCTAGATTATTATGCACCAGCCTAGGATTGTGATCTGAGCGCCTCTCTCGCGCTCTTTCTCGTCTACTCGCCTTAGCTTTCTTGTCTACCTGCCCGCTTCTTTGCTTGATCCTGCTATCTTCCTTACCAAGATCCACTAATGTTTGCAGGGTATCCTCTGCGTTAACAAAGTCATCAGCCTTGTCCATGAATTCCCTGAGGGTGGAAGGAGTCCTCCGGGCCAACTCTTCCATAAAAGGACTGCACGGCCATACCCCTCCCAAAAGGGCAGCTAGAGTGATCTTTTCATTTTGGTCATCCATTGTTAAGTGTCCCTTGTTGAAACGGGTCAAGTAGGCCTTCAAATTCTCATCCTCCTTTTGCTTGACTGTTAGCAGGTAGGCGACTAGGCGCCGATGTAACAGCCCGCTAGAAATTTAACGGTGAAATTTCTATTGGCTTTAGGAATCTCGTAAAGACCCGATAAGTTTTTCCGAATCTATTAATCGTATAGTTTATGTTATTACTCACTGTGGTATCAAAAATGTGTTTTTGATTATTGGAGATAGTTAGAAAGTTTTAATTGGACACATGGAAAGATTTTAGCCGCCTTACTCTTCCAAGTCTACTCTCCACTTTTGGAAAATAGCCTAAGCTAATTTTGTGGATATTATTGGATAAAAAAAGAAATATCTTGAGCTAATTTTCGTGAATATTATTGGGTAAAAATATCTTAAGCTGATTTTTATAGATATTATTAGATAAAAATATATTAATCTGATTTTTGTAGATATTAATAGATAGAAATATCTTGAGATGATCTTTTATAGATATTTTGGGTAGGAAAAACCTACACTCAACTCTCAACTCCAGCCTTATCCTCTTCCATATCTCGTCCATAAGTATCTCCAGCCACCACCCACGAACTTATCTTCATTTACACTTTCCATTAAAAGAATATCAAACACTCTCTCTCGGACAGTTTTTAGGAGTTCTTTTGCATGCCCATTTCAAAGCTTTTGTAAGTGTTTTATCATAAAGTCTCCTCCATATAAGTTGTTCCTTTATTAGTTTAGTTTAGGTGGATATCTTATTTGTCTCATTTGAAGATCATTTAGTCAGTCAAATATTATGTAAACTATAGAAAGGTCATTCTGGTAGATAAACTGGAGAATATGTTATAGTTTGGAGTTTTTGACCAAGCTAATGGATAGATATTGGTCTGAAATTTTTATGAAGTATTGTTAACATGTATATATGATTATTGGTTGAGGATTTTTGCATGATTAAAGGTTTTGATGAAAGATTTTCTTAAATTTAGAAACTTAGAAACTGGAAGAGGAAAAACAGTTTCTGTTTTGAGAAAGTTTAATTCTTTGGTGGTCTAAGCCTATTCCAATGACTCTGATAATTTTATTGGAGGATCCTAAGCATCTTATATACATGTTATATTATTATTGTGAAGATATTTGATGTTAGTTTCAAAGATATGAAATTTTATGCAAAGAGATATTCAAATAAGCCAAAGTGTGGATGTTCTTGGCTAAATTTATGTTTTGGTTAATTTTTAACCATGTGATCTTGAATTAGAAGCTTATATATGTTTTAGGACATCTTTTTAAATCATGTGATGGTTTGATTTGGAGATCACATCTTTATAAGTTATAGATTAAAAGGTTAATCAAAATAAGTTAGAAACAAAAATCACTGAAAATAACATATGAGAATTTCGGCCCTATGAAGTTTTAATAGTTGTGATTAGTTTTAAATGTTTCTAAATTGATATTTGAGTTGAGGATAAAATTTACATGAAGCATGTAAATTTTGGTGACTTTTGGAATTAGTATACAAAATCCTTAAGTTATGGGTTAAACGGTCATTTTTCTACATGCAGAGAGTAAAATAGAAATTTTACTCTTTAAGTTAGTATTTTTTCATATTTTAATTTATTAGTGATTCAATGCTAACTTTTAGAATCACTAATTACAGTTCCTCGTGATCGCGTTTAAGGTTTTATAAGAAATGCGGAGATCGAGGTAAGTTAGCTTTTAACTTACTAACAGTCTATTATGTATGTGTGCTAAGTAAAGGAACTGCAGTGTATATATATGCGTGTTATCATATATGTCATGCTATGCCAAGTTATCACATAATTGTCTGTTACATAGAATTTATTCTGTCATCAGTTTTTATCTATTACATAATATATTCTGTCATATATATGAAAACTGTTGCATAATATATTGTCATGTATTGCTATACATTACAAGTACGCCATGTTAAGTATGTCATCTATTACATGTATATCAAGCCATATAATATTCACTGTTGCAAGTATGTCATATTAAATATGTTGTCTATTATATGTCATGTTACGAAATGTTTCTATCTCAAGTTGGTCATGTCTTTCAAGTTATGTTCAAGTCACGTTATGTTACGTTAGGGCTTCAGTCCTTTCGTATTCCAGTCATGTTTCATCTTGAGTTACATTCAGTTTCGTGGGGTCCACAACAACTGTGGCACACGAAGTATGGAGTCACAGCAATTGTGACGCATACACTACATGAGACATAGCAATTGTGACACGTAAAATACATGGGGGTACAACAACTATGGAGTATGTATTTAACTGTATTGTGACACGTAGAATACATGGGGCCACAACAACTGTGAAGTATGTATTTACACGTAGAATACATGGGGCCACAACAACTGTGGAGTATGTATTTTTCATGTTAAGTCAAGTTTCAGATCAAGTTCATGTCAAGTCAAGTTCAGTTCACGTTTCAATTTAAGTTATGTCAATTATGCTATATTGTACGTCAAGTTATGCTTCAATTACTTATGAATTTGATTATGCATTCATGCTTTTACTGTCATGCATGCATCATTAGCCTGTGTGGTAGTTTGTTTTGTTAACTTACTAAGATTTGTAATCAAATCTCACTATGGTAGTCCTAACTACCATTCTCCCGAATGGTAGATCTTGTTATAGGGCTTGAAGAAGGATCAGGAGCTGACCAACTAGACACAGTCGACTGAACGACGGTGCATCGTTAATATTAATATAGTAGTTAAATTACTCCTTGTACGATGGAGTTGCATCTCCAGTACTTTTTGGATCATAGCTATTTTGGATTAGTGCTGTGATCTTAGTTATTCAATGGATCTTTATATATGAAGTATGTTTTAAGTATTTGAGATATTTTCAGTTTGGCGCATAGTATTGCTAAAGAAAAAAATTTATCCGCTGCGAATATTGCATAATGTTAGTTGCATGTTAGGAATATTGCATCTTATATGTCATGAACGGGGGCAGGTAATCTTGTATTGCATGTCTCGACGCTTCAAATGTCCATCCGATTCCAAACGGAATTTGGGGGCGTCACAGCCGACGTCTCCTGCTAGGTATAAATTGGGTTAGGAACTATTTTGCCAACTCTTTGAAGCTGTCTATTGACTTTGGCTTGAGGGTCCTAAACCACCCACTAGCCGTCCTTTTCAAAGTCAAAGGGAAAGCCCGGCATGCAATCTCTCCTGGGAAATCGTGGAATGTGATATGAGTTTTAAAGTTTTCCAGATGATCTACTAGGTCTTTGGACCCATCGTACATATCTACTTGGGAAACCTTGAATTTTGGCAAGAGCGGCATGGCCATAATCTGTGTGTTGTATGGCAGGTCTATCTGCTGTAGCAAGCTTTCTACCTAGGAAGAACCCCCCATCTTTTTCGCCATCTCCTCATACTTTCCCGCTAGTTCCTTCAACTTGTCATGCATTCTTTCTTTTTTTGTTCGTCCTGTATCTGCGTTGGTATTGCAGTGTCCCTCTCCCTCACCTTGCTCACTATGAGTGGGCACATCGATATTATCAGAGTTGGCATTCTTCTGTTTCAAGTCGTCGATTTCCATGGCCTCCAGGGCCTTGCTTATTCTTTCCTCCGCTACCGCTAGTCATGCTTCCATAGATGTCGACAATGCATCCATTGCTCAGCTTGCTATTGAGCGTGTTACAGTTGGCATGTGAGAACCACGATAAATCACATAGATCCCACAGATGATGCCAACTGTTAAGCACATGTCCCACTGCCAATCTACAACCGTTCACCTAAAAATCGTCAAGGAGTCTTGAGGGGCTTCACCTGAAAATACTCTGATTCTTAAGTCAGTGAAAAGGAAACCATAATGAATCTTAATTGTTCTTCTCTAATTATCAAAGGTTACCTGGTATATATAGGCTCACTTGCACTACTTATCTTACCCAAAGCTTTTCGATGTAGATCACTACTCAGTATTTTGAGTAATCATGTAACTTCCCAACATCTCTATCCTTCCGTCAAAGGTGGCACGATATACATCTTCTTTAGATTCTCCTTATTTTCTTACTAGGCCCTTGGATTTGTCCTTTGGGCTTTTATAGTATAATGGGTCTTTTTAGGTGTTTATGGCAGAATAGGCTTTTTGGTTCAAATAGTTCCTCCTGAGGTGTGTATGCAAGGCACGAGTGAGTGATAACTCTCAATCAACAAGAGTTTCCTTAGGGGCTGATATTTGTAGCCACTCGAAGTCGTCTCTCCTTGCAGGATACATTGGCAACACAGTGACATCAACATGTGTCCATGGCGACCTATTGTCCAAGCCACTTAGTTATGCTGCTGGAAAACTAAGGGAAGCCTTTGAGCATATGACAGATGAGTATATAAGGTCTACTCTTGATTTTATAGCTAGCCAGGAGGATGTCGGGTTGGGTGCAAAACCGGTTGTCCCAGGTCGGGTTGCAGGCCTAATTTTTACTTCATTGTGCTGCAAACTAAGCCCTCTCTCTTCCCTTTTTTGCATTTTATTTCATGGGTTCTCACCATTTTTGTTGGTTTGGCCGAAGCTCCTTGTGTGCCTCCTTTATCTTCGTCTTTTCTTGTGTATCCCTTGTTAATGTGGTGTAAAAACCCTTACTTTTCCCTTTGTTTTTACCACAAATCCTGCCCTGTTTTGCACTAGAAATTGATGCTCTATTTTTGTTCCATCTGTGAGCCTTGAAGCTTGGTTTTCCCTCTCTTTTTCCTTCAGTATTTTCAAGTTCTAGATTGTAGATTAAACCTTGAAATTTTCAACTGATTTGGCCTCCAAACCATGCCCTGTCTCCGTCCAGACCGTGAGCTTCATTTTGAGATTTTCTTATTGGTTGGCTATGTTTGGATGTAAGAAATATTTCATCTCATTATTATAAATTTTTCAAACTTTCACATAAAATATAATAAATAATTTATTTTTTTAAATTTTAAAACAATAATAATATTAAAAAATAATATTTTAATAATATTTTATTTAACTTTTAACTTTTAACAATATTTTATTAAAAAGAAGGAACTTGATCAAATCAAAATTATAACAATCGATGCTGACTGGTTTGTTTTCACTAATTATCTTAACTTATCTCATCTCATCATTACAATTTTTTTAAATTTTCATAAAAAATAAAATAAGAAATTAAATTTTTTAAATTCTAAAACAAAATTTATATTAAAAAATATATTTTAATAATATTTTATTTAATTTTTATCTTTCATTTCAATTCATCTTATTTTATCTGTAAAAGCAAACGAAACCAGATTATAGTGGATCACTGGATAGCCCCCCCTCTGCCCACATTTATTCTATAAATAAAATGATGTTAATTTAGTAATATTATGTTCTAGCTAGCGCGCGCCAACGGTAGCAACATACAAAACTTCTTCTTTTTTTCATTTTTTGTTTTTCATAGCAAATGTAACATATTATAACATTATTTCTTTTTGAGAGACCGGAAGGAGTCCCATAGTGATGGTAGTGAAGTTATGGATTTACTTAAATAGAAGTGAAGTATAGCCTTTGTTGGGATGTTAAGATTATGTCAGATTATCTGTAAATAATAATAAAATAATTTATAAAAAATTAATAAATAATAATAAACTATTTGTAAATAATAATAAAGTAGTCTACAAATATATTAGAATAGGTTTGTTCTCAAATAGAACTTAATAAATAGATAAGTAAAAAGAAAAATGCTATCATTTTATTGTTTGTAGAAAACTTTCTTATTTAAATATAGTCAAAATCTCATTAAAAATAAAGTAATTGAAAATACTTACACTACATATTTTATTACAAATTGAGTTGACATAATATCAAACGACAGGTGCCATTATAGATAAGTGGGACAAAAAGATCAATACATTCCATGCATGTAATTGCAGTGAAAAATGGAGAGTTATGACACTGATAAATACAACTCAACTACCACCATGAAGCGGTCTCATTTTATCTGCACATGTTTTATTCCTCTTAAACTTTTTGTGGCATCCGAGCTCCCACCTCAGCAAGTGCCGGACCGTGACGCCGGAATGTTCGCTATATGGGTCATACAATCATTGCACATTGGGATAATAAGGGTACACACATGCTTAAAATAAATTATGAATAGTTATATTTGCAGCAGAAATAAAAGTAAATAAGTAAATGAATAAAAAGTCATAATCAATTCTAAAAAAATTTACATTCCAATCACAACATTAACAAGTCACTTGTCACGAACCCATAAGCAAAAAAATAATACAATCATCCTCTTTTTTTCTTTTTTTTTGGTAAAATTCATATATAGCACTTAATTAAAATTGGAGAAAAGTCTCAATCCTCAATCTTTTGGTGGTGCCACATCTCCATGCTCAACCACCTCCAGACTCTTTCTCTGTATCAAAATTTACAGACCGTAATAAAATTATCACCGTGAAATTTTACAAAATCTCAATAAGTGAAACTAAGAATAAAACTCAAGAATACATGCAGGTGAAAATGAAAATTATGCAAATCATTCATAAAGCAATGAGAAAATTATAATTTAGCATTTCACATTTAACCAAATTCAAGAATAACCAAGTAGAAGTCAATTTCAATCATTTGACACAAGAAAAGAAAACGATAGTTTATACAACACAATGAAGTTATGAGATTATTTAGAGATGGTAATTTTGTTATTAATCATACTTATCAGAAGGTAATGCTTAGGTAGATTATTTAGTTAAAATGGAAGCTTAGGACTCAACTGCTGTCTAGAGATATTCATTGAATGTTTCAAAATATCTTAAAGGATTTATTTGCACTCACAAACTACCCTTGCCTTATTTGAGATGTCATTGAGTAGTTGTTTTCTGGCAATTTTATTTGGTTTCTTCAGTTGTTGTCATGTTTGGCTTCTATACAGATTTAGTGATTTGTTTTGCTTAGGTTGGTTCTTTTTTTGCATGTTGGATTTTTACTTTTATGAAAACTCCCAGATGCTTGAATTGTAACCACAATATCTCTCCACAAGTGAGGATTTATTAACAAAATTTGAGAATAGTCACTCTTGGACATGTGATCTTAACTCTTTAAAAAAAAAAAATCATTATGATGAATATCTTTAAAATTGAGTAAATTTCGTCTAAACTTCGAAGAATACAAAGCATTGTGAATATAAAATTTTGTTCCTTTTGGTAACACGATATCGGCTCTTGCAGAGTCTTCTATTAGGTTTGATGACCTAGATATTGTATTGATGTTGGCTCTATATAATGTTAAATATTGACAATATTTCTTATCTTTAAGAATTATGTATATTGTACAACTGTCTATCAGACACATATCTTCACCAATCATCTTGGAATTGGTCAATGCATCAAAATATAATTCATGTCTCCTCATGAAAAATATATATATATAACTTTATGAGTGCAAAAGAAGGTTTAACATGATGTGTTAAAAGATAATGATGCAAACATCATATAATTATAATAAAGAAATAAAATTAATTGTTGTGGTCATATGGATCACTAATCAAAATATCATTACTTCTGTTTGGATCTATAAAGAGACCAGAAAATATCAAGATGAGTTAGGACCATCATATTTGGATTATTAAAATAAGTTAGATGATCTTTTGGATTATCGTGGTCAACAAAATTCATTTCGACCCATTTTGCTTTTGCCTTCATAGATGCTTGGTATAGGTCCACCAAATATTTGTACCTACGACATGTATGTGACTAATGTCCTTTTATACCACACTTATAATATTTATCTTCATATTTCTTTATAAGCTTATTCTAAAAGTTTTTGTTTTCACCTTACTTTATCTCAGTGTGGTTCCATTTTTGGTGGTATGGAGCATTTTTCTTTGGAAAACTTTGAGTATGCTCCCCTTGATTCTAATAGTTTTTTCTACCACGTCTACGTTTGCAACTACAATTTCCCTTATTATGATGAAATGAAATTCCATTTACTTTTGGGAATGAAGTGAAACTGGTTAAACGAGATTGATAATTTTTCATTAATAACTCGTTGTTTTGTTTGGCCACTAGTAAACAAGATATTATTTTAGAATATTTAGTGAACTTTCACACTTAATATTATTGCAGCATGAGCACATTTGAGGCATAAATTTATTATATGTTTCATTTCAAACATATCATCATTAGTGACTTTTTTGTCTATACAATTTCAATTGTACAACTTCAGGTTCATATAATCATAACGAGTTTTTGGGATAATCATGGTAGTTTGGTAAACGTAATAATCTCTTAAACTATCACATAGAATCAATGTATCTTTTATTGTGAGATACTCAATTTTTAATAAAATTATTATTTTAAAACAATTTTTTAGGGATACTTCATTTCTTTTTTTAACAGTACTTTCAAGTTTTATTTATTAAGATGAATCTCAATATCAACGATCCATGATAAATAATTGTTGCCAAAAACATCGAAGACAAAAAATTTGAATTTGGTAAGATTTGATATGATCTATAATAAACATATTAAGTATGAAAAGAAGTATTTAGAATTGAACTCTTATATAGAAAACATGAATATGCATCCATTGATATATGATAATATTACACTCTACACAATATCACATATATCATAACCAAATTTTATAAAATTATTTATATTGCAATAAGCATATATCAATATTTATAGAAGAGAAACTTACAGTAATTCAAGAACTGTTATACAAATATCTTGCCAAAGATTAAAAAAAAAAACACACACACATACACAATAGTTGGTTGGAATCTATTGCTGATATCTTTTTTTTTTTTTTTTTTTTTAAAAAATCTCTTGAAACGTATTGTAAAATTAAAGAGAAGTAACAAAATAATTAAAAAACTAGAATATGTGAAACTAGTTTTTTAGGAACTTAATATTATTTCTCTCAACTTTCTTTTTTGTGTCTACCACAAATGCTCTTAAGACTCCCTGTTATAGGCATAGGAGGATATATGATATTAAATGGATACATGACCTTAAGAAATGATAATACATGAATCAATGAGATACATAAACAAGGAAATGATAATACATGAATCAAAAGGATATATGAATCTGTAAGAATTTTAATAATCATCTGCTAAATATATGGAATGTATTTTATTACATTAATGTATTTATAACAATTTTATAATATTAATGAAATATGTAGTACTTTTAATTTGTGGATGTGGTAGGTGCTTCGTGGATATGGTGCTGTCGTTTATTTTCTTATTAAAATTTATTAGGATTGATTTAATTATATAAAATTAAACTATCTCGTTTTATCTCATTAAACGATATCTTAATTTTGTTAATTTTTCCATCATTATTTTGGTCCGTAGGTGGTTGAGAGGTAGACATCTCGGTGACTGTTGTAGCTCCATCATAATTGCATATCACGATTGTAAATACCTTTCAGCACGAATGTCTAGGTCGCAATTCGTCTTTGAAATGTACTATAGTCACATAAACAAACTTCATAAAAATATGTAAGAATTTTAATAATCATTCACCAAATGTATAGAATTATTTTATTCTATTTATATTTTTATAATAATTTTATAATATTAACTAAATATTTAATACTTTTAATTTGTGGATATGCAGGTGCTTTGTGGATGTGGTGCTGCCGTTCATGTCGCTGTTGAAATTTATTAAGTTGCTGGCCTTTCTATAATTATTGTGGAGTAGAGGCTGAGATGTATATTGCAAGGTGTACCTTTTTTTTTTTTTTTTTTTCAGAAGAGTTGGAACCACATGTTTAAGAATGATATTTCCTTAATTTTTTAAAAATATCTTTAATTTAAGACGGAGGAATACCATAATAAACACAAACACTTGGGGGGACAAGATTAAAAAAAAAAAAAAGCCCAAGTGTCCAAAAAGAACCTTATTAACCTAAAAAGCCAACCATAAAAATAAAAATAAAACAAAGGAAGATCAAAGCCATTAAAAAATAAAACAAGGCACTAAAACTTAAAGGAGTGAAGTTTCAGGATCTCTTTAAGATTGCGAGGAACATTATTGAAATTTGTCCACACTCCAGAGTTCTGATGCAAAGACATGCATTAAATCTGCCCTCACATTAAATTCACTAAAGACATGCATAATCTTAAATTCCAATGTAGAGAGAATGCCTTGTATCATTTCTAATATTCTTTAAGGTACCATATGTTACATCTTTCTTTTGCCAACTAATTAACGACTAACAAAGAATCTAATTCAATCTCAATTTTTTGAAGAGCCAACTCTTGACAATGTTGTAAGCCATAAGACAAAGCTTGGATTCAACTCATTATTAGACCCAAAAGCCAACTCTTTAGCAAAGGTCGTATCAGACTACCCTTAATATTTCTAATTAATCCGCCTGTGCCATACGATCAGGATTGTCCAAAGAACTCATATCCACATTAACTTTAACTCACCCTGTAATTGGTTTTTTCCATTTCACAAGACAAGCTCTCAGTCTATCAACAACTTTTAGCAGAATATGGAGACTTTGTAAAATTTTTTACATCTCCCTCCTTAAACTTTTCACTAGCACGCAGTCTTAAACTAACCGAAGCAATGGTTGCCTTTATCGCCCAACTACATAGCCCAATTCTATTTTTACTTTTATCGCCCAATAGTTGGGCTATTGACATATTATGCATTGTTTATTAAATATTCTTTTTTAAAATAAAACTTATTTAATCAAGTGTAGTAAGAGTACTTAAAACAGCATTATAAGAGTACTTAAAACTTAATCAATTTAAAATTAGACTGTTGAGTCCAAATTTTACATTGGACTTATAGATGGGCAATTACAATTAGCCATGGATAGTCTCTTGATTTAAAAAAAATAAATAAATTTAAAGGTTAGTTGACAATTCCACCTCCCATCAAAATGAAATAAGAGTTATACAATAGCGTAGACAGTAGAAATTTTCATCTATACCATAGAATAGGAATACCTGTTGTGGGTGAGGTGTCGGTTTTTATTTTGAAAAATTCTATTTACACTCTTTAAATGAAGATTACTGTATGAGTCCTTATTAAAAGAAAAGAATAACATTTTAAAAGAAATATTTTAATAATTTTAAAAATAAACTTACACTACAACAAATACAGCCTATTGCCGCCAATAGTTTTTGCAGCAATTGTGGAAAAAATTGCAGGTAATGACCTTTAAGCCACAAAAAATGACCGCCACAGCTTTGCCAATAATGAATTGCCAATTTAACTACCTATTTTGGCAATCTTATGAATTGACGAAAATGATGGTCTATCTTGGCAATTTATGCCGTTGGCATAAGACATTTAGTTTGTCAGTAATACGCCAAACAATCCTCCCAATCTCGAACACTAAACTCATTTCCTAGAATGCAACCTTGCCACTAATATGCTATCTCATCAATTCATAACTTGGGTATTGATGTTTTACCACAGATATAGGTTGTCCGTAATAGAAGGGTGTTGGGAACTTATGTCGCCAACGAAATGTAAATTTGGCAACTTGTATGACTCACAACTTCTTACTTGCGATGAGGTTAGGAAAGTAAGCACCGACTTCAATTGGCATTTCGTACAACTTGATTTCCTTGTAATACGTTAGTATTGGCAACTATGTGTTATGGAAAATAATTTTTAGCAGTAAATTTGGCTCATCAAGTCTGCCTTATAGCTGTTAACCTATATGGTCCAGATCATGAATTATTGGCAATTCAGCAAAGCCAAAAATATCCTTTATTGGCCATCTCATTCTTCGCTATAGCTCAATTGATTTGCAGCTTGCATTTACGTATATATTCCAAATACAACTACCTGCATTGTATTGCCAGTATTGAATGGTCCTGATGACCAATTGTTGCCAATAATCCTCATTTCCCAGAAAACCTCTCCATGTATTTGGAGTACTGGGAGATTTACCTGGCCGGCGTAGCAACAATGCATTTCAACCTACCAATATATACCTTATCTGTTTTTCCAGTACTACACTACAATTCCATATATCTGTATTTTATAAATATATATTATTGGTAAATTGTAGTACTAAGTGGATGATCCCCCCTTAGCCGCGCGCAGTACTACCTTTCCAAAATATCCATCAGATAAATCAAGATTTCAGTTTTACATATTACATTCCCATGGCAAAGAACAGAAAACAATTTGCCCTGAAATTACTAATCATGTATTTAATATATCACTTAGTTCTCCATTGGACATACAATATCCATCCAAATGCACCCTGGTCATCCGTGTGAACATATCCAAGAAACATAAACCCATTTTGTAAAACTATGATCATATCAACACATAGATCAACACCAGTCTCATAAATTTAATGATGATGCCAAAATTGGCATCCTGTTCCATCTGACATGCCCAACCAACAGAAATGTTATATGAGTCCCATATCTATGTCCCAAAACATAACTATTACATATCAATAATATATATTTATCAAGCTTCTAATCTCTTTCCTGGTCAAATGGATCTGTGGGGATCTTCACTCAAAAAAGCAACACCTCCATTTGTCCACATAGATGGCAAGGCTGGGCCCTCATTGTGTCTTGGTTTGACTGCCTGTTCATGTTAGCATCAAACTTTTCTCCCGCTGCCAGGCTTCAGACTCCCTGCACATATGCATTTTGCATAGCCTCATCATAATCCGAAACATGTGAGTTGGGTTACTTCCATCCTAGGTGAGCTGAGAAATTATGTGCAGAATGACAATATTGTGGGATTACTGGTTACCCTATAACATCATGCAACAATCTGCACTCAACAACCACCACTTGGTAGTATTTTTATCCATCGCATGCAGACAAATTCTGTTAATCTAAAGAACTATATCAAGAGTGGAGGGAATACAAAACCCAAACAATTTAACTATTTTACTTGTAGCATTAGGGAAATCCTACACAATGAGGCATCAGATAAATTCCTAAGTAGCAAGGCTGATAAACCACAGAGAAGCAAAATAAATTTCCATCAGTTTTTAATCCAATCTAGGTAATCATTAATCATTTGTACTCTCAGCCACCAATTGCATGTATTTTTAACCAATCAGCCCAACTATTTAGTTGATCTAAACCATTGACAGTTCGAGTGGATATCCAAATTCACTCAAACTGTCAATGCTTATAGGGTTAACTTTGGGGGGGGGGGGGGGAATCTCTCTGAATATGTGTCTGAAATAATGAATATTAACATCATGAAGCATTGGGAGTAAATTGCATACCTTAGTCAAGCTTTTTTGTGTGAAATGCATGGCAGCAACCGTTGGCACATTGTCAACCTATATACTATGCTGACTGTTAAACTAGACACAATGTAGAGACTGCCACCACATCCATATATGTGCATCATCAAAAGAAAGGACCAAAAGACATTAGTACTTCACGAATATAAGCAACTTGTTACTTCAACTACGACTTTCCAAAAAGATCAGTCAGCTGGGCAACAAAAAAGCCACACATTAACCGGATGCCTAGGCATCCATGTTAGTCTCCTGATGAGACTCTCTTTGATTGCATTCCAGGTCAGCTACACGATTGTTCATCGTACTCTGGTAGTCTTTAAACTGATTCTTGAAACTATGCAACTCATCTCTTAGCACCTCTAACTGGCTCTTGTACATATGTGCTTCATTCTTGTTCCTTTCATTCTCTTCAACAATCCTAACATAGTCCCTATTCTTGCGCAATGCTATTGAAGCCTCAGGTATAACCGAGTGTCCAAGTCCTGTTGCATATCCTGCTTTATATCCTAAAACCTCCTTGAAAGCTGCATTGCACTTCTCATTGTTGTTTTCAGTATTCACCTCAGTCTCATCCAATCGCTCAAGCATTAGTTTCTACATCCATGTGCCCAAGGGTAACACCATTAATGCCAGGCAACACTTACTTTAAGCCTAACCTTTAAAAAATTGACTCAACAGCAACTAGATAAACACTTACGTAGTTCTGTTCTGCTTGGCCAGTTATAAAGCATCCCTTCTTTCTTGACCAATGAACTTCTCTGTAAAACTGTATCAAGTTTGGGTCTTCTTCATTCTGCAACCATCAACACATTAGTTAGTTAGTTAGTGTGGATAAAATCGATTATGTCTTGTTACTTGAATCAGAAATTCAAGTAGACGTACCATTTCCTCCAATATTCGTACGAATGGCTTTCTCCCTCCTGTATGGTTGACATTTTGTTTCTGCCTATTTTTCTGGTTTCTCTTTGACATTTTCTGTGGGGCATTGACAGTCAAGAGATAATGATCTATTGCATTAAACTATTATTCAGTTTCTTTAGTAGCCTGAAAATTTCTGATATAGTTTTCCCTCTTATAAATAATAGTTTAAAGTATTTCAATTAAATATGGGCTTTAACCTCCAACTTATAGGCACGGATGGGGGTAATTGGAAACACCCTAGAGTGTCTATCTTAACCATGCACACTAATGTCAACTACAATATTTTAATTATGTTATTGAATATTGTAGTTGTACATGATGGTCTTCATGCCAAAATGCTGAAAATTGACAACACTTTTCTCTGTTAAGCACAAAATACTGGTTTAAATGGCCTATATGGATAACCCATGCAACACCACTTGTCATAAACAATCAACATAACCCAATACACATACCAGCAAAATGTGAGAGCAAAACCCTTCTGTCCGAAAACTGAGTACATGTAATCTGATTGGGAGTACAGCACACTTGCCTCATACATTCTAGGTTGATATAAGAGGTTATGCAAGTTGTAACACATTAGCTGGTGTAGATTGTGTAAACTTGTCTAAGATTATCTCTCTAGATTTACTAACATCCCCTATTGACACATCGCTTGAACATGCCTTAGTGTTTACAAATTACAACCATTTCCATGAATTTAACCCAACCACCCCTTGCAAGCATGCACCAAAATTAAAGAGACGGCTTTATCACTTTTTAAGTATTTCTAAACTAACTACCACCCAAGAACCAAGTCATTTGCATTTTGTGCCACTCCAGAAATTGCAAAATATACAAGGCAGTTTTCCATTTTTTAGTTAATCACATTGAAGGAGTTGTAACTAGTATAGAGATGATTCATATACCTCGAATTCTTCAGTTGACCACATCCTACATAGATGTTCCCATACGGGCTTCTCTACCCACGATGTCCCGCCAGAAAGGGCTGCTTCTTTCGACCCATACCTTATGTACTGCTTTCGCAATAAATAGTGAAATCCATTATATTTCCTTGCCACTGCATTTGTCACACACTCACGATGCGAACTTTGTGTCCAGTCCAGTTTAAAATCAGCCTACGATAACGTCAAGAAGTCAGTCCATTTCAAGTTCAACTATTTGTCTTGTTACAAAAAATACAGAAGTAGGATGTATATTCATATTTACATAACAATATGCTTGGTAGATGCAAACCCTACACTCTTGCTTGCTCTTACCTTAACACGGTCGATGAGCTCTTCTTTCTCCTCTTTGGGCACAGCTTTCCAGCTTGCATGCATCATGTTAGCATGAAGTCTCACGATCGTGGTCACCCGTCCAGAAAATAGGTTGTAATTTTCGCACGATGGTCCTCTTTGTCCATCCTTAATATTCAGGGGTATCTGACCAAATTTTCTGACTCTGTCAAACAATGTGTCTTTTGCTGGTCCTCGACCACGTTTTCGGGAAGGTGCATCAGTTCCTTCTATCCACCAATAACAGAAAAATCAGTTCAAGCTGAATGCATTTTGCCTTTTAACTAAAACATGATAAAGAAAGTGTTTTCGATAATGCTGTTTCAACTTACGTGCATTAGTTGAAACAATCCTGGAAGCTATATTTGCTTCATCAAAACTAGGCTCCGCTACACCCACATTTGGAGGTTGAGTGGAATCACCAATTACTACATCTGCTTCCGTATCACGCAGCAGTGGTGGCCCATGATGAAGTCGTGTAGTATGGCCCCCATGTCCATATCGTCCAGGGAGCCTTCCTCTTACCCATCTCACCATGGTCTTACTTTTTTAAATGGCAATCCGTCTAATGCACACACACACAAGCTCTGTTAAACTTACTTTCCTAGATATAACCTAACTGGCTCAGAAAATCAGTATCTGCTTTCTACTTTGTGCCTAATTTTTCAATGATGTTCAAAATATGCACTACACTTTTCAACCCTAGGGTAAGACCATTTTCCAGTCTAGATATAAGCACAGGAAAATGCCATACAAACAGTTATTTCCTTAAAGATACGTGGTTAGAACATATCGAACCCTCTCCATGAATCTAATGTGCATAATTTGGTCTCTATAAATGTGTTTAATATGTTGAATCATTTACACATAGAGTAAGAAGCAAGCATTTGCTGTCCATATGGCTGACTACCAACTACCATATTGAGGTCCAACAGTAAGTATTTCTAAAGCTCACAACAGTTGAAACAAATCAGTATGGTTTAGGGTCTATACTGGAATGGTTCTTCATGACACATCTAAAGACATTATATTAACCTGTAAGTACCCTTCTTACAGTTGCATGCATTGGCCTCAGCCATTTCTTTAAAGAAAACAACAGCACATAGAGAAAATGGTCGTCAGTAAGGTTTACATGCCCAGAACATGAGCTTTGAGAGAATTATGCCCAGGTGGGAAGATCCAACATGTAAATGAGAGGAGATGAGAGAGAGTTAACCCACTTGTCTTCGTGGATGAAGGTAAAAGACTCGGCTCCTCTCTCTGCTTGGATGATCAAATGTGTTCTCCAAACCGATGGTTTCTGAAGTTGGGAGAATCTAAACTTCAGATCACAATTGGCTGCTTTCTTGCTCCTCGCTCAGATGTGTCAACTGGGTTCCTTCTCTGTTGAAAGAGCAATTTGAAACATGTTGTCCAGCTAAAACAATCTTTTTTAAGCAATTGGGTACTGCGACCTAGGTGTTGGCAGGAGAAACCAGGAGATACGGCCTATGAGTTGACAACCCAACTCAGAGCACCCCGCCTAAATTTTTGGTCAGTTCCCGCCCAGTTTTTTGTCATATAAGAGTAAATTCTTCTCTGTTACGTGGATTTAAACTATATAACATTCCACAACTTTCTTGTCCCTCATTGAGTGCATAAAAACTTATTAATAATAAGTTTTGAACCATTTACTTCTGGTTTACTTAGCTAATTTTTCTGCACAACCACGTTAACTTGTATAGGTTTCCAATACAAGCAGTTAATTTTTTATAGAAGTACAGCAAATAACTCCCTATATAACCAGCAAAGTGGCATATAGGGGTGAAATGAGACAATACAGGTGTCAGCTTATGGACAAGTGGCAGGTTAATATTTGTAATGGTCACATTACAGGCTCAGCTTATATACAAGTGGCAGATTAATAATCAATATAGGTGTCAGCTTATATTGACAGATGTCTAATCTTTTAGTACAGGTGTTAGCTTTTAATTTGCAGTTATATAACCAGCATTGCAAGACCCTTTGGAGTTCTGAACTGGTTATCGTTGCAAACCTTAATTATACAATTGGCAGTTTAATTTGTTCGGGATCCAGGATTTTTCTAAGCTTGCTCCACCATACATTAATAATCAATATTTACTGGTAGTCTATAATGCTCTGCCATTCTTGCATTGAGTTGTCCAGCTTCATACCCCCCCTCGTAAGGCATAGAAATAACACATTTCAATTGAGTAAAACGCTCATTCATTGGACAAATTATGAGAAGATATTGTCAAGCTAATTGGAATGTTTGGACAAATTATGCTCTGCCATTCTTGCGGGAGCCGTATGTCGAGCGAGGGTCGAGCGGTTGAATCTGCCTGAGTTCGCTCGAGCCGTATGTCGAGCGAGGGTCGAGCGGTTGAATCTGCCTGAGTTCGCTCGAGCGCTCTGTCGAGCGAGGGTCGAGCGAAGTCGCTTCTTTTGACCAATAATGAGCACACTTCAACCCCACTTCAATCCTTCCGCAACAACACTTGTTACAACACTATTTTACACAGGTTTTCACAAGAATATGCCAACACGCTCATTTTTCCCTCAACAAGTTCGATTACAAATAGACTCTAAGTGCAATCCTGAATCTACTACCATGCAAACCCATGTTGATAACCCATTCATAGGTCCCAAAATATTCATACAATGACCAAACTATCTACCGATTTGGTTCATCACAAGACCCCTTTTTGGGATATATAGTAGTAGGAACTTTAAGTATTACATATCAAGCAGAATCTGTTCCATCCTATGTAAAGTACGAACAGATGACAACTTACACACAGTCTGTCATGAATACATGATGAGGTCAATTTGGAGGATTGCCTCAGCCAGCCGTGGAAGCCTGGAAAAAAATACAAAGGGACAAGGCAATAATTTAATGTGGCTCAAATCCCAGACAGAACATGGCAAAAGCCAAGTAAATTTTACATAATAAATATTCATCTTCTACATCCATGGATCCAGAAGCTGTATGGAAAACCAGAGTTGATAGGCAAACTATTGTATACTGGAAGCAAAACATTCGTACCAGTCTTCATTATGTTTTTTATGGGAGAGATGATAAAACTAGTCTAAAGTGAACAAACAATTAGATTAGACTCAAGCTGTCAATGCGCATATTTCCGATACACCACAGGTGAAGTGAAAGTCTATCCTCCCAAATTGGTAGATGATGATAAACAGATCAATTAGAAAGAGGATTTACAAAAAATCTATATAGAACATGGACTTCTAGATAGAATTGTGAACATTTGACTACCTATCTTAAAGTCTAAATAATAATAAAATGAACACAACTTCTTAGCTATATTATTGCAACACTTTAACTAATCTGTTACAAATAGACTGCTCTCCTTTAGTTAATAAATTAGTTATGACAAATTAGTAGGTACCTGCTGAGAACTGAAGGGCTATACCAAAAATGATTAACATTGTTGCTCAACGAATATAAACAACATTTTCTTTAACTCATTATTTCAGTGGGTAGGTAGCCACATTATGCAAGATGGGAAGTCTAATAAATGAACCAAAAAAAAAAAAAAACAGCAAACAGAAACAGAAATGAAAAGAGTAGGTAAAGGATATTAAATAGCATACACTTAAAGTAGCAAAAATAATCTAAACTGTAGTGTCTCTCTTCCTCTGCATATGGGTTACTTTAAGAATAGGTTAGGCTCCCCAAATGCATTAGCGTAATATATAAAACTATATCATGATGGAAGCCATTTTTTTGCAAATTAATGAAAACAATCAAGACTCAACAGCAACAAGTGAAAGTTGCATTAACATTAGACTGATTCAAACCGGAAACTCATGAGTCTAAATCATTGAAAATTGAAAAAGAATTCGTTATAACTGACAAGGACAGTTCAATATATATATCCTGAACATACGTTTTGTTTGGAGAACGGTTAGCCAAAAAACCAAGCAAAATTTACCTATTCATCCACTTTTACTCTCCCAAACAAGAACTGTGATTTAGGATGCCAAAAATGGAAAAACCCACAGAAAATACTGAGTAAAACATAAAGATAAGTACAGATCTCAGTCAAGGCATCAAAAAGAATAGAATATACAGAGGGTTTTCCAGTTTTACAGCTTTCCACCAAGTAAATTGCAGGAATCAATATTCTGAACCCAATAGAAAAAATAGAAGAAATTAAAAGAGTTGGCATGCCGGTAAAGAAGGAGAGGAAAACAGAGCCATACAATATCCATCCAACATAATAGCTGTGAAATGTATCAACCTAACCATTTCAATCAATAATCAAAGATAAATGACAACAACAAACAAATTGACCGAGAAAAAAAAAGAGTAATAAAACCGTATTTGCTTCTGCCATGGTCCTGATGACTAAAGGTAATCTTTCAATTTCTCAAGTATATAAAATGCCCCAATGTTCAAGTATAGAATAACAGGAACGGCGAAATCCAAAAAACTGATAAATTGAAAACCTGACCGTAGCTTCGCAGTTTAGTTTCTCTTCGATTGCTCACAGTAAAGGGAGCCGACCATAGTGTTTTGGTAGGGCTCAGTGAAAAGAAGGGGATGCCCAAGCAGAGACAGCTAGGGCCCAGAAAATCGACCAACTAAATTGCGAATCGAAGCATGCAAAATCAGAAGATCATCGTCGATTGTATGTGGGCTGTCGAGGATGATTCACTGGTTGCTTGTTCCATCTGCATCACTGATGGATTACGGCAGCACTTGGGATTTACAATCTTTGAAAAACATTTCTGGGAAGAATTTTCGGAGGTAGGGCTGTGGGTTTCAGGGTTAATATGGTATGGATGGTAGGGGCGGGGTCGACTGACGCGAAGAGAAGAGAGGGAAAAGATCCCCCGCGCGCTAAGTAGGCTATTTATAGAATCACAATATAATGACGACTTTTGCTTGTCACAATAGAATTCAGTGATTAATGCAAGACAAAACACTTCAGTGACGACTGTATGTCGTTAGGACAACCAGAAAACGTGCAGATTATGACCTATTGTGACAAAATCAAATTCGGGGACTATTTTTTGCCGAAACAACACATTTTTACTGACAATTTCTATGGATATTTTTGGAGACAAGAATTTTGTGAGAAATCATATGTATAAGCGGCCACTTTTCATCTGTGGGAAAAAAAATGGTGGCAAAAACCATATTTTGTTGTAGTGAATTACCTAGACATACATTATAATCACTAAATAAAAGACGGTAAATAACATTTCTCTTTTTACTTTTATCACGTTCTTTGTTTGTTTCCACTTTCCAAACGCTCGTCGGTAGATAATAAGAGATATCTGATTACCATGGCCCACATGAATGATATCCAGTTGCGTTCGTCAGCTACAGCTATGTATGTTTACCTCGTGCTTCTCATATCCCCAATTTATTGCTATGCGTAGTATAAGAAAATTGCAGAAAAACAAACACCGTATTGTAAAATAACATTGTTGTAAAATAAATTGTATGACCACTTTGAACTAACCATCAAATGCATAGTGCATAGTGCTAGCATAGTATTAGCATAGTGAGTTAGCCGACATATGCATAGTGCATAGTGCTAGTATAGTACTAGCATAGTGAGTTGGCCGACATATGCATAGTGTATAGTGCTAGCATAGTGCAGCATAGTAAGCTAGCATAGTTCCCTTTGTACGCCTATATATATCGTTGAATTCTTTAAGAAATTCATAAGTTTTATAATTTCTCTGAGCTCTATCTCTCTCTCTCTCTCTCTCTCCTTTCGATAGTTTTATAATACGTTATCAGCATAAAAATTCTGACGATTTTGAAGCTAGTAATCCTCTACTTCAAGTAAGTCTTTCAATATATTTTTATAGTTTTCAAAATGAATATGAAATATTAAACATACTTATGTTCCTGATTTATATATGTAGAAAATGTCAAATCTTACAAAATTGGAATTCGTTGCTCTTGACATTTCTGGGAAAAATTATTTATCTTGGATCCTTGATGCTGAGATCCATCTGGATGCAATGAACCTGGGAGATACAATTAAAGAAGGAAATCAAGGGTCCCTGCAGGACCGTGCTAAGACAATGATTTTCCTTCGACACCATCTTCATGAAGAATTAAAAACTGAGTATCTAATGGTGAAAGATCCACTTATTTTGTGGAATGATTTAAGGGAGAGATATGAATACCAAAAAAATGTAATTCTCCCAAAAGCTCGTCATGATTGGATGCACCTGAATTTGCAAGACTTCAAGAGTGTTAATGAGTATAACTCTGCACTCTTTAAAATTAGCTCACTATTAAAATTATGTGGTGAAAAAGTCACTGATGATGACTTGTTAGAGAAGACATATACTACTTTTCATGCCTCGAATGTGCTCCTGCAGCAGCAGTATTGAGAGCGAAAGTTCAAGAAATATTCTGAACTTATATCTTGTCTTCTATTAGCTGAGCAAAATGATGAGCTTTTATTAAGGAATCACCAGTCACGTCCTACTGGTTCTATATCATTCCCTGAAGTGAATGGTACTAGATTTACATCATTTTCAGAAGCGAATGGTGCATCTTTTCAAAGAAAAAGGGGGCGTGGACGTAGTAAGAAAAACTATAGAAGTGGAGGTTCTAAAAGTGACCACACTAAAAGGAAAAATAATAGATATACACCGTACCACCAGAAGTGGTTCAACTCAGAGAAGGGCACGGGTTCTCAAAATAAATTTGTAAAGAAATATGAAGATGAATGCCATAGATGTAGTATGACTGGACATTGGTCTCGTACCTGTCGTACAGCTAAGCACTTGGTTGACTTATACCAATCTTCTATAAAAGAAAAAACAAAGAAATTTGAAACAAATTTTGCTGAACCATCATATGCTTTAGATTATATAGATGGAGAAGATATTACAAGCCTTGATGTTTCTGATTTCTTTGAGGATTCTAGTGGTAGAGTTGATTATGGAAGTGTTCCTTTTTAATTAATGTATTTCTTTTATATTATTGTAAAATATTTTTATTCTGCAATGTTTTTTTTAGTAATGAAAGTTTTATATATTTTGTAGAATCATGAGTCTTATTGATGAACTTTCTATCTCTGAGATAAATAATAAAGATGTATGTCTGGCTAACAGTGCTACAACTCACACAATTCTTAAGGATAAAAAATATTTTCAAAATCTAACATTGAGTAAAGCCTATGTTCATACCATTTCCGGTTCATCGAATCTAATTGAAGGCTCCAGAAGAGCTTATATTGTGTTGCCTAATGGCACCAAATTTTGTATGAATGATACTCTATTTTCTTCACAATCCAAAAGAAATTTATTAAGTTTTAAAGATATACGTCGTAATGGTTGTCATATTGAAACCATTAACGAAGACGATAAAGAGCATCTTCTCATTACTAAAATAATTTCGAGCCAGAAGCTCGTATTAGAAAAACTGCCTGCCCTCTCATCTGGATTGTATTATACAGAAATGAGAACAATTGAATCACATGTTGTAATGCACCAGAAGTGCATTGATCCCAAAATATTTATGACTTCGCATGATCTCCTTGGACATCCGGGATCAATAATGATGAGACGAATAATTGATAATTCGTATGGGTATCCCCTAAAGAATCAGAAAATTATCTTACCCAATGAATATCCATGCTCTGCATGTTCTCGAGGTAAATTGATTATCAAACCATCTATCTCAAAGATTGTTTTTGAATCTCCATCTTTTTTACAAAGGATTCATGGGGATATATGTGGGTCTATTCAACCATCAAGTGGACCGTTCAGATATTTTATGGTTTTAATTGATGCATCAAGTCGATGGTCACATGTTTGTCTACTTTCCACTAGAAATGCTGCATTTGCTAAACTTCTTGCACAAATAATTAAGCTACGAGCACAATTCCCTGACTATCCAATTAAAACTATTCGATTGGATAATGCAGGAGAATTTACATCTCAAGCTTTTGATAATTATTGCATGTCAATAGGAATAGATGTTGAACATCCAGTTGCCCACACACACACTCAAAATGGTTTAGTTGAATCATTGATTAAAAGGCTTCAGCTAATCGCTAGACCTTTACTCATGAAATCAAATCTTCCTATTTCTGCTTGGGGACATGCTATAATTCATGCAGCATCATTAATTCGAGTTAGGCCATCAGCATATCACAAATATTCACCATTACAGCTTACATTTGGTCAGCAACCAAATATTTCTCATCTTCGTATTTTTGGATGTACTGTATATGTTCCAATTGCACTTCCACAACGTACAAAGATGGGCCCTCAACGTAGACTTGGGATATATGTTGGGTTTGATTCTCCATCTATTATAAGATACCTTGAGCCTATTACAGGGGATATGTTTAAGGCACGTTTTGAGGATTGTCATTTTGACGAATCCATTTCTCCAACATTGGGTAATGAGAAGTCGGTGCCTGAAGCACGACAGGAAATTACTTGGGAAAATAAAGCTCTTTCCCAATTTGATCCTCGTACAAAAGAATGTAATCTAGAGGTTCAAAAGATTATTCATTTGCAAAGTGTTGCAAACCAAATACCGGATGTATTTACTGACACTAAATGTGTGGTAAAATCATATATTCCTGCTGTTAATGTTCCAACAAGGATTGCAGTCCCTGAAGGACAAGTTGCCAAAATAGCAATAGGTAAATCTAAGATACGCCTGAAGCGTGGACAGCCTATTGGTGCTAAGGACAAAATTCCTCGGAAGAGGAAAATACAAAATGAATTTGGTACTCCTGAAGAGTCCATACCAATACAGGCCATAAGAGTAATTGATACTCCTGAAGAGAGTAAATCTCTTGAGAAAGAACCTCCTGAAGAGGTATTTCATGAAATGTCTTCCCTTGAAGAGGGACAGGTACCTGAAAATAACGAGATCTCGATACATTTCATGAGTACATGAGAAATTTTGAATAGAAATAAAACTGTTGTCGACAACATATTTTCATATAAAATGGCTCTTGACATTACCAGAAGTAATGAATAAATTGAGCCAAGAACTGTCGAAGAATGTCGACATAGAGATGACTGGCCAAAATGGAAATCAGCTATTGAAGCTGAATTAAACTCACTAGCAAAGCGAGAGGTCTTTGGACCAATTATACAAACACCAAAGGGTGTAATGCCCATTGGATATAAATGGGTATTTATACGTAAGCGTAATGAAAGAAATGAAATTGTGCGATATAAAGCACAACTTGTTGCACAAGGTTTCCTGCAGAAACCGGGGATTGATTATGAGGAAACATACTCTCCTGTTATGGATGCAATCACATTCAGATATTTGATCAGTTTGGCAGTTATAAAAAGATTGAATATGCAATTGATGGATGTGGTCACTGCATATTTATATAGATCATTAGATCATGACATATATATGAAAATCCCTGAAGGATATAAAATGCCTGAAGCTTCTAATCTGAGTACATCCAGAAGTATGTATTCTATTAAGCTTCAAAGATCTTTATATGGGTGAAAGTAATCCGGACGCATGTGGTATAAACGCCTTAGCGAATATCTATTGAAAGAAGGATTTGAGAATAATCCAATATGCCCATGTGTTTTTATTAAGAAATCAGACTCCGGATTTGTTATTATTGCGATTTATGTTGATGATTTAAATCTTGTTGGAACTCCTGAAGAGATCAGAAGAACCGCTATATATTTAAAGAATGAATTTGAAATGAAGGATCTTGGCAAAACGAAATTTTGTCTCGGCCTGCAGCTCGAGCATTTGCCAAATGGAATTCTCATTCATCAGTCAAATTATACAGAGAAAGTCTTGAAACACTTTTACATGGACAAAGCTCATCCCCTGAGTACTCCAATGGTTGTTCGATCACTTAATGTGCAGAAGGATCCATTTCGTCCTTGTGAAGACAATGAAGAAATTCTTGGTTCTGAAATACCTTATCTCAGTGCAATTGGAGCCCTGATGTATCTTGCAAATTGCACTCGGCCTGATATTGCATTTTCAGTTAATTTACTTGCAAGATATAGTTCCGCACCAACTCGAAGACATTGGAATGACATTAAACATATCCTTCGATACCTTCGAGGTACAGTTGATATAGGATTATTTTATCAACATGGTTCAAGTCCAGAATTAGTTGGATATGCAGATGCAGGTTATCTTTCAGATCCACATAGAGGTAGATCTCAAACTGGATATGTATTTACTTATGAAAATTCTGCCATATCATGGAGATCTGTCAAACAAACACTATCTGCTACCTCTTCAAATCACTCAGAGATCACTGCAATTCATGAAGCAAGTCGAGAATGTATTTGGCTAAGATCAATGATCCAACATATTCAAGAAAAGTGTGGCCTTCCAGTGATTAATGATAGTCCAACAACTTTATACGAAGATAATGCTGCTTGTATTACTCAAATTAGAGGAGGATATATCAAAAGTGATAGAACCAAACATATTTCACCTAAATTCTTTTATACTCATGAACTTCAAGAGAAAGGTGAAATTAAAATCAAGCAGATACGATCAAGTGATAATCTGGCAGATTTATTCACAAAAGCATTACCAACTGCAACATTTAAGAAGATTGTGCAGAATATTGGAATGCAGAGACTTGAAGACCTTTTATCATGCACTTTTCAGGGGGAGTAATGTCTTGAAGACTTATACTGATTGTACTCTTTTTCCTTCGCTAAGGTTTTTTTCCACTGGGTTTTCCTTTGCAAGGTTTTAATGAGGCAATCTTAAAGCATTTTACGGTACACATGAATATTGTACTCTTTTTCCTTCGCCATTAGTTTTTTCCCACAGGGTTTTTCCTTGGCAAGGTTTTAACAAGGCATATTCATTATATGTGGTCATCCAAAAAGGGAGTGTTGTAAAATAACATTGTTGTAAAATAAATTGTATGACCATCTTGAAGTAGCCATCAAATGCATAGTGTATAGTGTTAGCATAGTACTAGCATAGTGAGTTGGCCGACATATGCATAGTGCATAGTGCTAGCATAGTACTAGCATAGTGAGTTGGCCGACATATGCATAGTGCATAGTGCTAGTATAGTACTAGCATAGTGAGTTGGCCGACATATACATAGTGTATAGTGCTAGCATAGTGCAGCATAGTAAGCTAGCATAGTTCCCTTTGTACGTCTATATATATCGTTGAATTCTTTAAGAAATTCATAAGTTTCGTAACTTCTCTGATCTCTATCTCTCTCTCTTCTTTCGATAGTTTTATAATACACCGAACATTTTCATGAAATAATGGTGACCCTTAAGTCTACTTCCACCATCGTTCCGAGCAAGCCTACACCGGGAGGCATATTACAGTTATCTGAGACCGACCAAAGAATGCAATGGACTCATGCACCTCTCATTTGTATCTACAAAACGACCAGCGACAACAACGAAAAAATAACAACACTCGAGACTCTGAAAGACTCCCTGAGTCGTGCATTGGTTCCCTATTACCCACTAGCTGGTCGATTACGCTGGATTCATATTTTTTTATTATTAAAACAATTAGGCCATTCGGAACACAATTATTTTATTATTTTTTCAACAATGGGATGCAAATCTTACAGCGTTTCAAAAGAAATCAACTGCT